>NW_025108984.1:684743-857215 GCF_011392965.1 Frieseomelitta varia
AAAAAAAAAAAAAAAATAGAGAGCAGATAAAAAAAAGTATCGTATAAATGGTAAAAAGCATATCGAAAAATAATTTTTCTTTTTTTTTTTTTTTGTCGAATTGTGATATCAATATATTTCAAAAATATTAAAACTCGACGAAAAAGAAAAAAGAAAAATTTCACTTATAAGCTAATTGATAAATTACACGCCCACAGAACTAATACTAGTCGATATATAAAATTTATACCTTAGTTTCCTATAGCGGGCTATAATTTGAAGTTTTTTTTCGTAGAAATAGCTGTAAAAACGTTTCGACCATTGCACAGCTCACGGAATGTGAATTTCTTATGTAAAAGAAAGCATGACGTCAAATTATACAGATTAATTCGATTATTGCATCGATTTCTTTTAGAAACGTGTACACTAGATAGCAAGTTTACATTAATGACATATTTGTGCGTTTATGTTAGTAGCATATAGTTCTATAATGAAAAGAAAATACATTTATCATATAGAATGATTATTTTCATCAACTGAAAAATACTATGTATATTACTTATGAACAAATTTCAAAATGCGCCGTCTAGTGTATGAATTGCTTTATAGAAATTCGACATTAGTCATTACTGATATTAATATATTAATATAAAGACTAGAAAAGCAGAATTTTTTAAATACTTAAATGATCGGGCGTTCTTCGTGTCGCGTATATTATATTTTTGAAAATTATTAACACGATGATCACGTAATACAAATACTAATTATATATGTTATAAAATATCAAAAATATATTTACATTAAAAATTACTACAATAAACTTTTTACTATTGATTTTAAAGATGATGTGATTAGAGAATTAAGAAAATTTTGTTAATATATATAATAATGTTCTTACCGATCGATTAAGTATTAAATATTGAAAAATAAACAATATTGCGAGCAATATATTAAATCAGAAAATAAATTTTAATTTATATGCTCAAATATTATTCAATTACTTTATGAGCAAAAAATAATAAATCATATTAAAACGTTATTCAAGTACGATGTAATAACCGCTAATTATTCTGTAAACATGCGAATGATCAGTCTTGTACGGTATTTTATGAATAGAAAAAGTCGTAGTTAAAAATATTAAAAAATCGTAAAAAATTCATTTGACGATGTACTTCTAGTTAAGTACTCGATAGGAGCTCTTTCCGTACTTGTAAATATCAGATTAGATTACACTCGAAGCTATAAAAAGGACAATGAATTTTAGCTATGTTCTTTTAAAGGTATATTCTTGTTACTTTTTAATTTTTCTTCATTTCTCAAATGAAGATGAAGATGAATATATGAATCAATGTAGAAGAAATGTATCAAAATGTACAAACATAAAAAATAAAAGTTATTAAACCTTGTAACAAAGTTTTCGGCTTAGATTGTTCATATTTCTAAACTTTTTTTTATAAAAAATTTGAATATTTATTAAATATAATCTTTTTAAATGAATAAAATTAATACTGATTGTATAAAATTTTAAAAGAACATAGCACATATCATTGTTTAGTTGATTAAAATTCCCACTTTGTAGCAGATTCGTAATCTGTTTCTCCAAGACGCAATGCTCCATTTTTTCCTGCAGTGAGATATCTTCCATCATTATGTTTAATACAAATACGAGAAGGTTCTCGTAATTCTAAATAAAATCCATCAGAAGGTATATCAGAATCTACGGTTACTCCTTCGCTATCTGCATGCCAGTATTTACCGTTTTGACCTGAAATACAAACTTGCTTTTAATGAAAAAAATTATTTTTTCAATTAATCAATTTTTTTCTGTCTAATTTTTGTTTGTAACACTTTTATTGAATTACTATTAAATTCTAAAATCAAATTCTTAATTTTTGTTTACAAAGAAATCCTTTCAGCAATCTCAATTATCCAAAACTGCGAGAACTATAATTTTGGTAATACTATATATTATATAAAAAGAATAATTAATGAATAGGTTCGTTACCTTTAAATCTAACAATTCCACGTTCACATCTTTCTACTCTGATAGTTTCATAAATAGCTTTGTTGCATTCTAATTTCGAACTAGCTGCACTTTTAGGTCCAACAAATCCTTGTTCACAACGTAATACTAAAACAGGTCTGTTCATCAAGTAGAAATAATATTTGCTAGCATCTGAATCCAATCCGTTTACAGAATCTGCGTTGGCGTAAAGATGGCCAGAACGCTTTGTTGCTAAAAATTTGCCGTTGTTCGCACGCAAAGCTACTGTACCATCCTCCGATTGCCAAATCAAATCAAACAAAGCATTAGACGAACGCTTATGTTCTGATGCCTGGATTCCACCTCCTGCTTCAAGACTCCAATAACGATCTTGCATGGTACGTACATACCATCTTTTAGTTACACGATCAAATTCCAATTGAAAAGTTTCATGTCCAGAAATTTCATCCTGATTAGCTGTTACATCAACTCCTAGAAGTCACAATGAATGTTATTATCATTTAACGAAACAGTCATAAGTTGAGATTAACGTTAATTAAGAATCAAATAAATTGAAATTAGAAATTAGAAACGAAAAAAATATACTGGCTTGATAATAACTATTAATTAATATAATTTGATAATAATTTATAATTAAGTATTATAAATCTAATATTATAAATTGGACGATAAAAACAATTAAGACATGTTAGAAAAAGGTACCTTGTTTCACAGATACATATCGTTGATTTAAAGCAGCAACAAAAGACGCTTGTGGTAATGATTCTTCCAAAGAGAACAACTCGTCTCTAGTTACAGTTGTTGATCTTGATTTAAGAACTGCCTTACTTCCGATAGGTGCCAAATATGCCCCGTACAAATCTCTAATTAATCAAAATTTATATTTTTATACTAATCATGATCTTGAAGACAACTATATCATTTAAACTATAATGTACATGACAATCAGACAATCAGAATTTATCTTAATAAAAATATATTATTGGGCTGAATTAATACATTTTGAATCAAAATAAAAAATGATATAAATAATTAAATTATTCTACTATACATATTAATTGACTTAACAGCAATATAACATAAACAGTTATCAAACAATAAAATATAAATAGTTTTTTTTAGTTCTGCAAGAAAATGTTATACTATAATATCAATAGATGTAGAATAGAAAAGATATATTAATAATTCTAACCGGAGTGCAAGTAATCCAGCATGAAATTCAGCTGCATAAAGACAATCCCGAGTACAAGAATCCAAAAGTTTTCCATCACGTGCCAAATACTTGTTGTTACAAGTATGCAAAGCATAATGACCACCTTCAAATTTGGAATGTTCTTCGCCATCGTCTTCTATCGAAGCAGGACGAAATTCTAAAGTAAAAAGTGTATCTTCTCCCCATGGGACTGGTGCGTCAACGTGAATTTCATCTTGCGTTGCACTTAAATGAGCAAATCGTTTTCTTCCAGCAGATTTTAAATTTACCTAAAACAAATTTAAGAAACCAATTAAAATTAAATTGAAACAGATTTTAATGTAATATCTATTTGTTACAATGCATAAAAATAGCAACTCATTAAATATTTAGTAAATTAAATTAATTTTTATATTTAATTTAAAATATTACAATGGAATATTAATAAATTTCATTACTCTTAACAATAAGGATTACTTTTTATATAATTTCGATTTTAATAAATTAACTTTGCAAAAATAAGTTATCCTGGTTATTCGATTTTAGTTTATTTATTACATTTTTTATAAAATTAATAAATATTGAAAATTGTATTTGTTTTTTAAATAAAATTACAAATTAACATTTTTGAATATCCTCACAATATATAAGATAAAGCATAAGTTATAATATAACTCAAAAGCAGATTTTTTACCCCAAATGCATGTACACAAAATGATATTTATCAATTTTCAGTGCACCACTATTGTATATTAAATATTTAATTATCTATAGTTGACAACAATAAGTTTGACAATATAGTCTAATCTAAGATTTGTAAAAACATACTGAAGTTTGTGACCATTATTTTAAACACATTAAGTATATGTGAAGATCATAATACCTTATATTACACTATATTGTTTCATTATGATAATAATAATATTTAATTTCATTTAAGAAGCATTGGTGATTTTAAAATATCAAAAAATATGAATTTAAGAAAATTTTTTTTTATCATAATATGTTTTAATCATTAATATTTGTCTCTTTAAAACATTGTCTTGTGAGATATCTGAGATATCTGACAATTAACGACTAAAATATTTAAGATAATCAAGTTATGTTGTTCATTCTATATATTGAAGAATGTAACTAATATTCTTAAATTTTCTATTTTTCATTTCGTAATATGTAAGAAAATTATTTACTTGAGGTCTAGCAGCAAGATGTACCAGCCAATATTCTGCTTCACTTGGAGCTTTAGCCATACATTTAAGTTCATCCTGACTAGAACCCAGGAAATATCCTCTCTGAATATTTTTCAGAGCCCATCTTCCGCTTCCTAATTGTTTTTAAAAAAGATTAGAAAATCATACTAAATAATTTAATGGAAGTTTTTAATATATAGTTATTCACAATATTTAAGAGCATATTTTGTCGTTTTGTGTAGAATTAAATAAAATAACTTGCTACTCAGCTCCATATAATATATACAATCTATGAAAGTAGATGGAAGTAAATAGTAATGAAAATCTCGTATAATATGCGATAAAAGTTTTTAAAAAGTAAGCAATCTGATCATTTGGTCATATATTTTAGATTTGTTATTATTTTATTTACTAGCACTTAAAACTTTATATACCCATTTAACTATTTGACTTTTCTTTGATAATTTTATGAGAATTTTCATGTGATTCATAGATTATAATTGCTTATTTTATTAGGACATACATACACATTTATACATATTTTTCACAATTGATAAAATATCTTTTACAATTAAGATATAAGATAAAATATATAATATATATTTTACACTTATTATATTACATTAATATAATTTGTCATTCATTTGGAAAAATTAATGATAAAAATAAATTTATATTGTATCAAATATATATTTTACATACCATCAGAAGCTAGTTGTATTTGAAAGGCACAACCAGGATCACTAGGATCTTCTGCCTCACAAGTGACATTTCCAAACTGATCCACTGCTAAATAACGATCTAGATGGGATCGAAGGAAAACTTGCTGTTCACTACCTTCTAAAGTCCACAATTGCTTTTTCTTTAAACTTGAACCATTTGCATTAATTTTAAATCCAAAAGTTTCAGCTGTAAGATATTTGAACTTCCCATTTATCAATCCAACCTAGAAATGAATTAAGTGAGTATTAAAAAATATCAACTTTTAAAATATCCTATCCAATTAGAATAAATTAATTTAATTTTTAATTAGAATAAATTAATTGCAGTATATATAATTCAATGACATTTATTTCTTAAAACTTATTAAAATAAATTAAATTTGTAATTTTAAGTCCTGATTCGCAAATAAAATAATTTTTAAACATTTTAAAACTGAAGTAATGTATAAATAATATTATGTAGTATATATATATATATATATATATATATATATATATATATAAGTAAATAACATATAAAATATGATTTATTAAAAGTAAGATGTACTGTTTCCAATAATTAATACTTACTGTCCATCCCGATTTGTCGTTTATATTTTCAGAACCGACATTTTCAGCACCGTTAGCCTGCATTGTTTCTTTCGTCGAATCGATCGTTATTTAAAAACACAAAAACACTCAGGCAGCTTCTGTAATTAAATATGAATTGCATCTTTTTTTAACTTTTTAATTCAGTGCAGCAGAACAATATGCTTATTGTAATTATAAATAATAAAGTAATATGTTAGAAGATATGACATTATTATTATTATGAACTATTAAATTATTCGTTGAAAAAGATGTATGAAATATATAAAATAATTATTTTTTATAAGTACAGAGATACAATTCTATAATATATATATGAAATGTGAAATGTACAAAATTATTTTTTATAAGTACGTAAATACAATTTTATCAATAGTACAATCATTCTATTTCGGGATAAAATTTATTTTACACAGACATGCATATATAGGGCATCTTAAATTAGATATCAAAACTTCAGGAGCATATAGGGGACTGATAAGATTAAGAGAAAAAGGTCCTTTTGAGATTTGCTCGTTTTCGCTCCATTCTGGAAAAGCTCATAAAAAAAGAAACAAAAAGGTTTTAGTTTTTCCATTTATTTATTTACTATTTACTTAGCGTTATTACCGTATTATCATCTTGTAATACCATCTATTGTTATCTATAATCTATATCACCTCTTTAATAAAGATACTGTTCAAAATACTTGCTTCTCACAGCAATGCAAGCATTACATCAAACGTTAACTGCACTCTGATTGCAGCATAGACATTATTCTAATGATGTTTGGTGCATTGCACCTTATAATTTGGTCTGACAATTGCTCTCCCGAGTTGAATGGCCTGCTGAATAAGTGAAAAAATGAAAACTTCTTTGTGTTTTTTTTTCTCCAAAATGAAACAAAATCGAGAACATTTTTAAAGGATTTCCTTTTATTAATCCTCTATACACTCTCATCAAAGCTCAAAGTTTTGACATTTAAATTTAGGACATCTTGTATATTGTACTATTGTACATTTCTATTGTTACTATATGTTGCGTTTCTATCATTACTATTATAGTTTATAACAGAATTGGACAAATTTTATTCGATATAAAGATAAACAAATAACAATTTCAAATAATGAATTATTTTATCACTCATTTATTTATAATCTTTTAATTTTACTCAAAAAGTAACTTTATCTTGAGTTCAAATCAAATGGATTATTTTCAAATAATTCTTCATTTGTATTAATCGAAATATAATAACAAATTATCCTAGCAGAAGGTGAAGCGTACACAATAGAATCAGAAACTAATTTGAAAAATTAGCAGTTCCTACAGTTGCAGAAACAAATGCAAAATACAAAATGAAATGAAATATTATTTCATTCGATAGTCAAACGATGAGTTAATTTCAAGAAAAATCATTTACTGATTCAAATAAAATTATTTTAATATTTTATATTTTTATATTTTAATATAAATATAATATATTTTAAATTAGTTTAATATCGATTTCAAATTTATCTCAATTAAATTTCAAATCTAACTAGAATTATTTCAAGATCGAGCCAAACAAAACGATGTGTTACTTAAACAATCATCTTTCAAATATTTTGTTCAAAATAATGGTTGTCAATATTTTGTTCAAAATAATCGTGCCTGTACCAAACTAAGGTTTGGTCTCTCAGTTACTCTCCTGAGTTGAATGGCATCGAATAAACTTACTGTGCCAAATGAAAAATTTTTTCTTTCCTTTCTTCACGATTTTCTCTAAAATTAACCAAATTTTTAAAGGACTTTAGATTTCTCTCTCTTAATTCATCGATTTTTCTGTACGTTACCGGACATCTCGACATTTAAATTCGGGACACCCTGTACATACGCGTAAGCCTGACCTCTCCCCTCGAATGATAATTTTTAAAATACAGTTCCCAACTTAGAGTATTGCCTTTATTCCGAAAGTCTTAAGATACATTTTATTTTCAACCCTCGTGAGTCCGTGACTCATTTCCTACGTGGTTTCCGCCGCCTGGGTGGGGCCAATTTCTTTTAAGAAAATGTATTTAATGTTTCTTGTTAAGAAAATGTATTTTATTGTTTGTTAAACTTTTTTTTCTTTAACGAATGATCCCTATTAATTTTTATTGATCGTCCACCTCTAGTTCTAGAAATGGTATGTTGTATCCTTTTCATTTGTAAGTCCCAATGTTTTATTCAACGTTGCAACATTATTGTCGGATAAATTAGTAAAATATGTAAAAGAAATTATATATGAAGAAAATTGAATTCTTTTTTTTTTTTCGTCAGTTGATTGATTAATCTCCCTTTGCTTTATTATTATCACAATAAATACTTGTTTAACAAAAATTAATATATTTGTTTTCAACAGTCGTACGTTAAATCAATAAAATACAATGTATTACTAAGTTCTTGATAAGTTTCTTATATTCGCTGTATTATACTACAAAATAATTTTTATTGATGTAAATACATTGTATTTCGAAATTAAATCACCAGCAACGAGGATGGAAATTATACGTAGAAGTACAAAGATATACGAGTCAAAAATCAGTTAATTAAACCATAATGCAAAATCAATAGCACGATACGAAAGCCAGAACAATGACTGACGTTCCATCCACCCAGTTTGACAAAACCTACCTCTGCATAACAAATACGGATTAAAATGTTGCAATAATATCGAATATTAAACATCAAAAATTGAATTAGAAATGTAGAATAATTAATCGGATAATATGTTAAGTCGAAACATTAAATTAGAAGATTCTAAAAAACTGATAAAGATAAAATACATTTAAAGTATCCAAAAAAAATAAATGTTTTTAAAGATATGATTAAATAAAACGACTGAAGTATAATGTTAATTAAAATTTTGCGGCGAATTAATTTCATTTGTTCAATAATCGACGAATGACAAATAAACAACAATAATATAGATATAATAATATCTACAGTTCAAAATTTATAATTAACGCGAGTATATGGACACGTATATATATATATATATATATATATATATATATATATATATATATATATATATATATAGAATAAAGATAATGTAATAAAAATTTTAAATAAAATATTACGATTTTGTTGCTAGGTACATTTATATGCTTACCAGGTGGAAAAGTATGTGTTTAGTCTTGAAAAACCACTAAAGAACAATGATAGAGACAGAATGTATCGCAATAGAAGATACAAGTCACGAGCGACGAATTATATTCGCCACAACAAAGTATATCCAGCCAACAACTGACTTAACTCGCTTGTTCTTCTCAGTTTGTGTTAAGGATCTCTCAGGACTTCCGACGCATGCGCAAAATCTGACTCCACCATTCAGGTCAGGACTGTATATGAAATGTAATATTGCCGGGGATGTCGTAAAATTCTTCTGTTTCTTTCTTATAATTATTCTTACTAATTACCTGCGTTGTAAAAGCTGCTCGACACCATAACGTTGACTCATGCAACGCACAGTTATGCGTGACATTAACAATTTACTGATGGTGAATGAGTAGTTACATGCAGTGGAGATAGCGTGTCTTTAAATTCGTACGGCCCTGCAAAATTTTACCAGAATGTCGCGCGTGCGCGTTTTAATAAGGGGGTCGCGAACGATAGACAGAGGATACAGAAAGAGGAAAAGGTGGGGAATAAGCATGCATCGAACTGTCGGCTTTCCGGAGTACTGTGAACCCACAGATCGACGACCCTAATACTTTTGTAATTGTTGTTTCTTCGATGACATTTTTATATACTTCCCGCTTCTTTTTTTTTAATTTATTTATCTTTTTATAATCATTTATTCCTTTTTCATATAATTTATACTTCATATTTCATATAATTAAACTCCTTTTGTGAAACATTCAAAATATTTTTGTGTTGTATTTGTGCATATATATATATATATATATATATGCGCAAGTAGTTTCTACAATTATTTATATCTGTTTTACCTTTTAATTTTATAATTATAATTTAATTTTAGTTTTATAATTATTTTAATTAATTATATATTTTTATATAATTTAATAAATTGTAATCTTCTAATATTTGTCATAACAATTTTATGTAAATAACTACGAAATATTTAAGTTTCATTAAAATAATTGTTATCAGTAATATTTTTATCAATAATTGTATATATAATAAAACTTGCAATAAACATATGTATGTTCAGTAAATTGGAATTGTAAAAGATACACTTATATTTTACATATAATACATTATAATATATTATAATTTAGATACTTTGTTAAAATGTTTTCAATCGTACAAATCATACAAATCATTAAGTTTCCAGCGAAAGATCGTTTTAAATTCTACTAAAGCTACTTCTATGTAATACTAGAGAAAAATATTAAAATAGTTATATAAATTAAATAAATTATGAAATAAAGTTTTTATACGATATATATTCTTAATTATTTATATATATTCTAATTACTTAAGAATTATGAAATATATTTATATAAAACAAAATTTTGTATAAATATATTTTTATTGGTTTGAGTGTATAATGGAATTTCCTAATTAGACCTCCCTCGCAAAAACAGATACAGATGTAATTAGGAACTTAATCTTAATTCCTTAGAGAATTTACAGTTAAACGATATACAGTTATTTTGTCCTCTTTATATTCGATACAGAGTTTCTTCCATAATTATCTTTTTCAAAGGTCATTTAAAATTTCACCAATTATATTTTAAAACTGATAAATGGTGCATAATTCACAAATCAAATATATTGCTAGTAAAGTAGACATTTGGAACTAGATTTAAAATACAGAAATAACAGAATAACAAAAATAAATATATTGTCTATTTGTGTTTCTTTTTTTTTTTAACTTTAAATCAATATATCACTTTAGCGCAAATAGTGCTGACAGAATAATATGTATTTCTTTCACAGAACTCAATTTCTGAGAAAAAAATTTTAAATGGCATTTCGCTGTGTAATTGAAATTTATCATTTATTTTTAAACAATGAGACAATTTAATTCCTCGAAATTTATGTAACCTGAAATTTTTATATTTAATATGTACATATATATTAATATATATAGTTATATACCGATTATTAATTTCATTATAATAAGCAATAAAACAAGGTCAACGGTGTCTAATTATTAATAAATATATGTCAATTGAATATTCAGAATCTCATCTCTTTTCATTCAGGAAGTTTAAAACTTTGGAGCGTATCTAACAAGATTAATTTAACTTTTTTTTTCAAATTGCGGACGCAGAACAGTTTTAAATTTCTTTTATTTGAGATTGAATTTAGACTTTTAGGCCATACATTATATATCCTGTTTACTTAGAAATTATTAATTTTTGTTGATAAATTATATATCATATCATTATTATAAAAAAGTTACGTAAATACTTGTCAATAAAAATTCAAATGAAAAAACTTCATTTTATGATATGCGTTATCCACTTGTATATCAAGCACTTTATTCAAGTTATTACGACTAAGATCGCATATGAATGTAAATGAATTTATATAAACGTAATCGATAGAAAAGAAAAAAAAAGTGTATAAACATATGTATACGAATAGAGATATTTCTTAAATTATAATTACAATCAATATTATAATTTTTCACATGTTAGAACTTATAATATACATGTAATACATATAACATATTATTATTGTTTTATATATTTTATATATCATAAAATATTACATACTGAACTTGTACAGACTACAACCTGAGATTTAATAATATCCAAAGAAGATTATAAAGTTTTCTAATTGTTTTGAATAAATAGTTTATCATTTATAGCAACAGAATTTATTTCAAGATAGTCTATAATATGTATAATATATTATTGTTGTACTATATAGTTTATATATTTTAAAAAATTAACATGCATTAAACTTGTACTAAAGTCTGAGATTTAATATTATTAATATTACAATTAATATTACAAAAGTATATTACAAAATTGTCCAGTTGTTCTAAATAAATAGTTCATTTAGCAGCAGAGTTTGTCTTAGAACAGCCTAGATTCTAGATGCATCTAGCAACATCATTAGGAAAACTGTAACTGGATAGAGAGAAAGGAAGAATGAATAAAAAAAGGAGAAGAGAAACAGTTCGTTGACCGTCAAAGAGAAGTCAGAAGCGTGACTGTAACCATGACTATGATCGTAATCCTGATCGCAACCGTGATCGTAACCATGACCGACTTGCCTTTGCAAATCTTTAGAAAGTTCTCTATGTGTTTCATGGATATATGTATAGGTTTATATTTGTATAGGTATATTTTGTAAAATTAAAATTGAAATATTTCTTTTTTCAACATTAATATATTTTTTATTGGGAATGGCCTACTACATCGTGAAAGAACTTAATTGTGATTCCATTCATAAAAAAAAAAAAAAAATAGTATTGACCTTCATATTTCCTTTACGCATCCACAAACTAACTGCACTAAATTGCTGCCTCATTGAAACAGAAAAAATTGTATTTTTTCGAATAACGAACAGTTATGAAGATAATTGCAATTTATAGATTAAAGCGGGGCACCTTGTATATATGTAGGTTACAGAAATAATTTGTTCTCGAAATATTATATTTTTCAATTATTTTATAAAGAAGAAGAAACAGACATACGTTTATATATGTTTTTTATATATTTAAAAATACATAAATATATACGTAATATATATACATACATATATGATAAAAAACATATATAAAAATGTATAAATATATAAAATAAACAAAATAAAATAGATACTAATTAATTTTAACGAAGATAATTAAATTGAATATACATATGAAATAATTAAATTGAATATACATATGATTAATTTGACGCAAATGATAATGATTAAATTGAATATACATTATATGATCCTGTCATCATTAACATTATTTTTTAATAATAAATAAATACTATATTTTATACAATTTTAGTGCAAAATATTTATAAATTAAAGACATCTTTGTAATTAAATACATAATACATTTATACATGTATAAATACATAATATATTTATAAATACATATATACATTTTCGATTATTTCTTTAAATGATCGATTTTAAATTTCTTTTTTCATTAATCTATTTCTATCTACATATTAATTGTATATATTTTATTAATATATTCTCAATAATTTGCAGATAATTCAAAATAATTTAAAATAATTAACTCCAACAACAAATAACGATTTGATAAAAATTATAGTATCTATCGTGTTCAAGAGAAAAGCGTAATAAATAATTACAAATTTATGTGTTTTGAATGTTAATCATTATCTTTTTATCGTAAAAAAATGCATGACATCTGTAACTTAACCTCAAATTTATTATAGAAGTGTGCATGTATACATTATACTTTTTCATACACTTTGAAACTTTATATCTTCAAAATACATTTAACAAAAAATTTTTTAATAATACAGTATTTCCTTATCTTTAAATTTGGATAATATAAATTTAATAATAAAAGCAATTAAAATCAATAAAATTTATATTCAAGAACAAGAACTATATTTATTTAACAAAATGTACCAAAATATAATTTTTTTATAAATATCTCTTTATAAAAATTAAATGATTGATATTATCAAACATTTTAAGTAATATAAAAATGAAATACGTTCAAAAACACAAAATCAATAATAAGACATACAATGAATACAATGAAAATAAACGTCTTATCAAATATTAAAGTTAAATAATTACAGAATGTTGTATTTTTCTCAGAAAATGTATTTTATATTTGCAACAATCATTACCTTATCTTTGAGTATAATAATTTATCAGGTATTTTATATTTATTAATAAGATGTCTTATATTATTAACAACATATATACATAGTATATATATGTTTGTATATATAATACATATTACAATATAAAATATATCACAGCATTTAATATATGCATATGAGTATTATACATTATGCTAAAACTTATTGATGTTAATATATGTTACTATTTAAATACATTAATATTTAGTTATTAAAATATATAGCTTTAATATAAATTACCAATGTGATTAACAGATCTACTTAATTCAAATTGATAATAGATTATATCATCCAGGTATATAAATGCATCAAGTCTTCATGTTAATAATATCTTTATAAAAGTATATAAAACAAAAATATAAAAATTAAAGAGATATTAATACATATTTTTTCATCATGCTTTTATAGCGATACCCATAATTTTATGGTGGACACCTTTTGGAAATGAGAAATTACGGGATTGTGGAAATTACCAATGTTATTTTACAAGTAATCGGTCCTTTCAATACCATAAACAAATAAAAGTAATGTATATAATATATATAGAGTTTTATATACAATTTGTTAGAAATAAATTCTGAAAGATATTGAAAATTTAAAAAATTCTAACTATTCTCTAAATTTTCACGTAGGATTATCATTACAAATTCAATTATAATACATTTTTCATTCATGACTATTGAACTTATTAAAATTAAGATAGTTAAAAACTAACATTATTACTAAATAAAAATTAATCAATTTATTATTATAAATTTAATTACTTAAAATTTATTAAATTTATTATAAATTTAATAAAATTTATATTTATTATAAATGTGCAAATTAACTAAAATTATTATTGGAAATTTATATTGTCCTTAATTTTCAGAGTTTCCTTTTCTACGGTAGTAGTTTCCAAATTGATGATTTACCAAAGTGGAAATCTGATAAAATTCCATGGGGTTTGCTTCACGAAGAATCTCCAAGAAATAATCCAATATTACTTCAACAGAAAACATTGAATCTTTTCACATACACTTCGACATTTAGCAGATTCAGTGATGTACCTCTAACTCTTGTAGATCTACCTGGAATCACAGAATTATTAAGTAAATATAATAAAGATATACATATTAAAATTGCTAAATAATCTTTCTGCCCTTATTACAGCATTATATTATGTTATTACAGTATTATAAATGTTATTTAGCGCGAAAAGAAAATCACATATTTTTATAACACAAGTCAATCAATAACACATTATGTTAATAGTTAAAAAACTCTGATTTTTCAGGTAAGAAGTATTTTATATCTACAAAAGAAAAGACAAAATTATTGCGTGAAAGAAATTTGGCACCATTACTTTATATACAATCTGATTGCGATACTGCAAGTAACAGAGATATTTATGTAGCTGAATTAATGAAATATATACGTGTAGATTCATATGGCACATGTTTAAATAATGCTCAACTTGATAAAAGGTAAAATATTTAAATAATAATTGTACTGTTATTTATTTACTATTATTTTTATAAAGAATTTAATTATAATTTAGGTTAAAAGAAAATTACCTTGAAATACTGAACAATGAAGATTTTCTTTCTTTTATTGCCAATTACAAGTTTACAATAGCATTTGAAAATGCAGTCTGTGATGATTACATCACTGAAAAATTATGGAGGCCCTTGATTGTTGGATCTATACCTATATATTATGGATCACCATCATTTAAAGTATTAAAAAATATTATATAACTACAATCTTGATTAAAAATCATTTTAATAGATTAAATTAATTGATTTCTTTGAATGAACATAAATTTCTCAATTTGATTGTAACGATATTACAAAATTAATCAATTGCTTTGTATTTTATGTTATGTACTTTATTCAACATCTAGAATACAGAAAAATATGTTATACATATATAAATATATGTGAATATACATATTTAACAAAATTAACTAATATAATTTTGATTTTGTTTTTTAGGACTGGCTTCCAAATAATATGTCTGCTATCTCAGTACTTGATTTCAAAGATCCAGCAAATTTAGCCAACTTTTTACATAATCTTTCTAATAATGAAATTGAATATAATAAATATTTATCTCACAAATTAATTGATAACTATGAAATAGAAAATGAAAGATTGAAAGAGGTATTAGAAAGAAGAAAGGAAAGTTCTAATGAGTTTGGAAATTATGTTGAAGAATTTGAGTGTTTCGTTTGCACAAGTATATATCAACCAAAAAAATCAAAAACTGTTGACGAGAAACATTATAACTGTCCACTGCCAAAAAATCCACTAACAAACGAAATTGATCATTCGAATTGGTGGACAAATCAATGGATTTTAGGAAAATGTAGTGCGACATTATTAAGTTATCATTTGCAAAATAACCTTACAATTAACAAGGAAAATTTTGAAAAAGATAAAATGAAATTATATGATACAAATGAATGTTGAATTTATATATTTTTTTAATGGGCAAACCAATGAATTTTACAAAATGTAGTACGACGTGATTAAGTTATCATTTGCAAAATAACATTACAATTAACAAGGAAAATTTTAAAAAAGATAAAATGAAATTATATGATGAAAAATGAATGAATTTAATTTATATATTTTTATTTTATGTATCGAATGATTGCAAAAGTCCCAATTTTCAAAAGTGTTTTATTTTTAAATTGCATACAAAATTCTGCAATTATCCAATATAACAAAACATTATTATATCATAATTTATACTTTTGTGGTTTGTTTTTATTGTAGAATTTAGAAAAAAGTGGTATAGACTATAGAATAAAAAGAAATCTATATTTTTATAAATATTTAAAAGAACTATTAAAAACACATTATTTAAAACAGCGGATTGTATAAAGAAAAAGAAGAGAAAAAATTATATATGTACTATTCAATAAAAAATATATACAATATAAAATAATCCTTATATTTTATAAAATAGAAATATTGTATATTATAATTATATAGGTTATCTTATCAAAAAATATCATTTTTGTTCATTTGATTTCGTCTTATCTTGAAACTAAATCTATTTATATGTATATCATAATTTTTAAATTATATTTTTAAAACAATTTAATATAAAAAATAAAAGATTTAAATCAATAATAGAATAGTATACAAATTTATTTTTTATATTTTTATTTAAAAAATAAAATAAAATTATGTTTGTTGTTGTTGCAATACAAGTTCCAATGGCTTGATAAACAAAAAATTCTATCTATAAAATATACAACAAAATAATTATACTACTACTCATGATTTTTATTTATTATCATAAAAGTTGTGATGGATTAAATATATAATATATATTATAGTTAAAGTTCTTAGTCTGTTAAAATAAAAAAATTAGTCATTAATAAACAATAATTTATTTTAGATAATATATTAATATTGAGTAATATCATACTTAATATTTATTATGAATAAATATATATTAGTAAACAATGTTCTAATATTTTTTGTTTAAATATCATCAAGATTATAATTCAAACATAACGAGAAATACTAAAAGATTTCAAGACAAATCAAAGTTAGAAAGAAAATATTTAGATACATTTTTATTGACATACATATAAATATTATTCCGTATTAGGAACAAAGTTAATATCTATTTTTGAGAAAATAACCTATATTAATATTGATATTATAAGAAAATTAATATCAAAATTCTACTTACCAGTTTAATGGAAAAATTCTAGAGAAAGCTTAATTTGCAATTTTATTTTGCAAAATAGGAGCAGGTACATTCATTAAATCACAAAGTTGATTTCTTATCGGTCGGAGTTCAGAAACTGATTGTTCCCAGTCAGTGACATTTAATTCAGTCAAAATTTTGATTAAATCTCGTTCTGGAAGATCCATTTCTTCCCCATAAAGAGTTAAAGCTTCATATGTCCTTATTGCAGCTACTTTTCGTATACATTTATATTTATGACAAAGAAAAATACTTAATTGACAAAATGCTCTTTTTGCAACTGGTCCATGTACCTGAAAAATTTATTGCCATTTTGAAACTGTTGTATTATTTTTAATATTAAACACTAGAATATAGTGAATACCTGTAAAAGTTGACAAAAAACATTTATACTGCTAATTAACAATTTGGTATTATTTGTATTCTTTATTTCTTGTTTAAGTAGCATCAAAATTCGTTCTGCAATTCCGTTTTCAGAATCATCAAGAATAATTTGAATGCAACCAGAACTAAGTAAGCGATCTAAGAAAGCTAGCATTGACGTAATCATTCTTTCATTTTTATGACTCTCTTCAAAAATATCTAAAATTTTATAACATAAATTTTTGAGTCCCAATTCGTCTATTTCTTGTAAATAAGAAAATAAGGAAACACTAGAATATTTAACCTGAAATGGAAAGTTAGAAATATATGATTAAGTACCAAAAATAAGATACAATTATTTACATAATTCCATACCAAAGATTCACTTAGGCCACCGACACTAAATATAATTCCTCGTAATAGATTCATTGTATAGGGAGAATAAGATAACATTTTAATAAATCGTGGAAATGTAGCAGATTCCATTCGCCATTCTATACTTTCTTTGCATTCATCATAAGGAAAAATAGCTTTTAATTCTGTATGATATGGAATGTTTGGTAAGGAAGGATCATTATGAATAAGAGCACTGAAAACAATTCCCGCTTGCGCCCGAATTCCATCAATTCTTTCAACAGCTTGTTGAGCAATTCCTCCAATTATATTCGCCATTAAGTTCTCATTTAATACAGAAAATAATTGTGCTTGTGATACTAAGTTTGTTAGTATCTGAAATTATTTGAAAAATCTTAATTTAAATAATTCACGAAGTATGTAAATATGGGACATTGAAAATATTTTTACATGTAAACCAGTCATTGCTGCTTCTCGTACCCAAGCTCCTATGTCTCCACGACTGTCTATAGTATATTCTTTCAATGCTAATAAGTAACAATCATACAAGTCGTGAACATATATATGCCACTTATCTAAAAAATATAAGAATATTATTTACATAATATGTAAAGAATTAATTAGTTAGTTATTTTAAACTCTAATTTAATAAGTAATAAACCTGCTTCTTTTACTCCTAGAGTTTGACAAACCATTATCAATGCATGGATAGCTTCTTTCCTACTTTCTGCCCATTTTAAAGTACTTTCTGATATTTCAGTACATTTAATAAGAGCTTCTATTATGTCTTTTACTCTTTCACAAATTATAAATAAAGGGAAATGGCCTAACAAAAAATTATTAATTGTTAAATAATCATAATTATTTAATTTATAATATCAATCAGAAGATACATTTATGTCAGAGTATCCCATTTAAGTCATACATTTCAATTATTTTCAGTGCTATTAAAAGTGTTACAAAAATTGACAGAGGCATATACACTAATTATTATTTTTTATTTCCAATTTTATTTAATTGAAATTTTACTTCAGTTTTGGAAATAATTTAGATGTTTGATATTTTATATAAAAGTATATTATCTTAAAAGTCATAATTGATATTATAGATTTAATTTTCACAAAAATTTTTTTCACATTACCTATAGCCTGTGCAAAACCTATTCGAACAAGTTGATTACTTGATTGTAAATTATCAAGATACCGATTAATGACAATATTGCGATCTTGATTGCTCATACTTGCATAGTACTTTTGGAAAAATTCTGTGTGTGCTTCAGCGGCTTTTATTTTTACTACAGACACTTCATGTCCTAAACATTCTTCTAAAAGATTTTGCCAGTCATCTATAAAAATTATCTTTGTTTATTTATATTGTGCTTAAAACCACATAAAATTTAATAAAATATAATTAAGTTCAATTTATATAATTAGTATCAATAATAATGTACTGTAAAATATTTTCATGTAATCATCATTAAAAATTATCAAACGGATATTAATATTTTATTTTCAAATTTTATGTCAATGCATTATAAGTAGAATTTCAATTATATTTTTAGCATATATAATTGTAAATTTTTATTAACCCTCATCCGTTCATCATTTTTCCAAATTAATTTATCCTTTTGTATCAAAGTAATACAATGGCAAAAAATTAATACCTATAATGAAAAGATAAACAGTTAACTTCTTTTAATTAATTGTAAACAAACTAAATTTTTATTAATATAAAATTCACAAAAATTCTACTTTTATGTGTTCAATTTTATATTATTATCTTGTGTTTTCTAGTTTTGTATAATGTTATGACCATTTATTTTAGACTTTCATTTATTACATCTATATTCAAAACTATAACGTCTATTTGCATCTTCAAAAAAGTTGTACATTGAATACATAATTGATATAATAACAAGATAATACATAGATATACTGTGTATCACGTACTCTAATAATAAATATCATTTGCATTTTATAAGAAAAGTATATTGAATTAACACAAAAGACAGATAAGGGTTAATATATTGTATTTTTGTTTATATGTATATATATTTATGTATAAACATGTGTAGTAGAAGTAATGAAGTAAGATATATATAGTAGATATTAACTTACAAATAATCTTGGTGGAAATTGGAAAATGAACAATAGAACATTTTTTTATAAGCACAGCACATGCTTGTTTCATTAATTCTCCTCCTAGGCCTTTGAATTGTCCTCTTTTTCTAAAAATGTTGACTATATCTCTGATACTTTCTACTGCCAACAGTCCAATTATATTTTCAATTTCTTCGTTACAACAATTATACAATGCTTCCAAGATTTCTGCAATCGCCAATACTGCACCATGTCTAACATTTAAATCAATAGAATTTAGCATATCTAATAAATTTAATAAAACTGTATCCTTAACATAATTAGGATTAATAGGAGTTAGATTAAAAAGGGCTTTAGCTGAAAGTTCTCTAATTGCTGTGTCCCAGTGTGTGACTTTTCTGGTAACCAAATGATCAATTAAAGGCTTTGTATACTCTTCATATTGTGCAATTTGTGTACTAATTTTCAAGTATGCATGATTCCTAACTCCAACTTCAAAATAATCAGCAATTGTAAGTATTTCTATTCCATGTGGGAAATTTCCTTGTCTTCCGACATTTTCTTGAAATGCTGCAGAGGCAGCTCTTCTACAATTAATTTCTCGATCAAAACAAGTAACAATTATTAACGTAGCTGCAATCTCTTTTACATATGGTTGAATTATATCAGGATCATATGCTCTTGGGAATGACCAACAAATATAGCATGCTGCATCTCTGATCAAATATCCAATTGAACCATAAGCTCTTGGTTCATCAAATACTAAGGCCTGAAGAACAACTGGTATCACATCATTCAAACGATGAGGAAGAAGAAGACCACGTCTTCCTAATTCTGCTAATGCTAAACAACCACCATGCCAAGCAGAATCTGATTCACGACCACAAAATAGATTTAACACAAATCCTACAACATCATCTGCCAAATCCATTGGTAATCTTGCTGTTATTCTACCGATTCCTTTTGCAGCAGACCACCGTATTGTAATTGCCTTGTCTCTAAGACCTTGTATAAGTTGTTCAATTATATCTTCTATCGCTGATGGAATATCCTGATCGTCATGATTTAACGAAACATTTTTAGCATCTTCCACACTTTCTGCAGTATTATATTTAATACTAATATTAGGAACTAGGCATATAGGTCTACTAGTTCTTTGATATCTCCACGAAGCTAATTTTGTTCCTAATAGCACCAGTCCAATTCGTTGTACAATTTTAATCCCAAATTTCCGTATAAGATCTGCAGGATTGTCGTTCAGATGAAATTGCAACACTTTATCCAAAATTGTTTGTATATATGGCTTAACATCTTCCCTTGCACTGTGCTTTAATATGGCTGCTACAACTGCTAACGGACCGTGTCTTAGAGGGTCATTTTCGGCACACTGCAAGTTCCACATTATCATTTCCTTCAAATACAATTTCTTTACATCTGATCTTGACAAGAAATTGGCGATTAGAAAAACTGCAGCCACGGCACAGGCATCCTTTGACAAGCAAAATAATTTGCACATTTTCAAGATTCTAACTATTATCGACTCTTCTGCGTTAACATTCGAAACTTCTAAACGTGAAAGTGGAAATGGTATCTTTGAAATTATTGACAGCCAAATTAGAAGTACGTATCGAGTTTCCCACGTCTCTACATCATTTGGATCCTGTTTCTCCAGCATTCGCAGAACAGGGAGAAGGTCTGCTACCTGCATTGGATTAAATTTATGTATTTCATGTTTGAGATATAACAAAGGAGAGGTAAGATAAATAGATGGATACTAGACAAACAAAAGAAAAATTCTGCATACCTCGTGTGGAAGGTATGTAACAATTTTTTTGTACGTTTTAACAGACATCACAATGAAAATATACTTGAAAGCATTATGTCGCATGGTTTCTGTGGAACTTTCATCTCTGATGATACAGATCAACGGCTGTAGAATATCATCCAAATATGGGTCTAGTAGTTGTCTTTGGTCCTGGTATTGCGACAGAATGAAATTAAATCGATCTCGATTCTTCTCGACAAGGCTTGAAGAAAGATCGGCCTTTGTCAACTCCGCAATCAAAAAAGTCACCTCGTCAATTTCTTTGAAAGCACTTAACCCACAACCGATTGTCTCCGATTCCGGACAATCGTTCAACATTTTTCCCCCTCACAACGTTTCGCGTTTTATTAAGAAAGAAAAGCGAGCACAATCAACTGTAATTCATTCCCACGCGATTAAATTTTCGTGTGACAACTCGTAAAATGTTGTAGAACAGATTTTTTCGAATGATTTCACGTGAAACGATGCCGACATTACGGCGCATGCGTGGCGGTACAATAAACCTTTTATGAATTTTCACATGTTACAAAATTTCTATATTTGTTATGTGCTTTTACAATTGATACTTCTTTCTCAATAATGTATATATATATATATTTATAAAATTTATATTAAAAATATATATATATATTTTTTTTGGATATCTGATATTTTGAAATAAAAACTAGTAACATTTAGTAACTGTGAAAATAATATTTGCAGATAATATATATTTTTAAACGTGACTATAATAATAATTTTTAAACATGACTATAATAATATATTTAATTATAATATATTTAAAAACATGATTTTCTTATGAAGAAAGTATTATTCCACAATTTTTGACTCATTGTGTTGCTTTTTCTGATTGTATTATTAGTTACGACATTTCATACACAAGATTTAAAATAAAGTGATACAATTCCAAGTAACATATTTCCTTTGTGTCAAGATTATAAGATCAACCTGAGTCATTTCATTCACAAATAATACAAATCAATTTTTTCACTTCTAGTTAACATCTATTTGACATTTCGCAAAACATGGAGAAAGTCTGCTACCTGTGATTAAATTTATGTATTTCATGTTTAAGATATAACAAAGGAGAGGTAAGGTAGATAGATACTAGACAAATAGATAGATAGAAAAAAAGCTTTTTTCTATTTTGTGATAAAATGCTGTAAGATGATGACTCGCACAAAGAAAATCATTGCATTTTAATGGTTCTTCATTATTCAGAAATTGACTTTTTTCACTTCTAACATCTCTGCATTGAACAATTCGCATCCAAGTAACCTTATTGTAAATGACTGGTTTGATGTTTTAATCAATTAAATTGTCATGTAAATCTGATTACATATGATAGCTTAATTGATTGATTTATCGTTTCTTAATTCTGCATTGTATATATGTAATTTCTGCAATATAAATATTAATTTACAGGAGTACGATCAATTCTTTCATCACTGATAACTTTAAAAACCTCAATTTCAAGTATAAATTAGAATGCGTACTTTTAAATGAAATCATTAAATTTTTGATATTTCTTTATAGTTATACTAATAAATAATAGTAACATACTAATATACTAACAATTGTACAAACTAATTATAAAGATACTTGTTAAGCTAAATTAATCACAAAGATATTTGTTTATCACTGATTATAAAAATAAAACAGAATTCAGATTTGGGAATAATTGTTAAGAATAATTGCTTTGATAATAAATGATTTATGATAATAAATTCTAAAAGATATAACAACTATGAAAATCGTATGCAGCAGAGATGAACTTAGATTCAACGCTAAATTGTTAGCATAATAAATTCCAACATTTGTACATTTTAAAAATGAGAATTATCACTCCAAGTCTAACTGGATAATACATTATTTATTGTTGCAGTATATTACCATGTATATTTTTTTTTTTTATTTCTACAGAATTTATCGATATTCAATACGAATGTTGTTATAATTATTATTTTTATTCTCACTCTTATATAATAAGAAATAAGTTCATTTTGAAATTTCAGTGTATTTCACATATTCATGCGACATAACCTGTTGTAAGCAAGGAGACGGTATAATAATCGTAATTTATTTTTTATCACGTTATCATTGTGTGTAATTAAATTCTGTAATTTATTGTTTTTAAATGCCCAACGTGTAGGAAATACCGAGAAACAAGTAAAAATATTTGTCCACGAGGTGAAGGTGCTGCCTAGTACCCTTTCATTGAAGTGGTAGAATCAAGAAGTTTTCGGGATTTCAGAAAAATGGAGGTCGTGGTTCAGTCGAAATTGTGAATCTGTCTTGTCGAAGAGGGCTTAAATTCTGTTGTTTTTCATGTAATAACAAATTTCTTACACGTTTCTCTCGATTCTTGATATTTTACTTTATTTATAAATCGGAACTCCAGAAAGTGAAAATCGATTTTTATGGAGTAAAATGCAGGAGAGACGGTACATCTCTATTGTACGCTTTTCTCAATATACTTTTAAATCTAAAATTTTCACTGAATCTTGAGGTATTCCAACTATTGATAAAAAAATAGTTTTTATTTTTTAGATATAGTTTTTACATACAATTCCATAATTTTGCAAATAACACCTTCAACTTTGCAATTACATTTATCTCAATTTGTTTCCTCTTTAAGACATTTACCATTTTTTTAGATTATATAGCATATAATACATAAGTTTCAGAATTCTTTTTATTTTTTATGAAATTTAAATTTATTGAACTTATGTAATTTTATAACGTATTATTTATTGCAGTTTTAGGAAGATAATACGTTGGATGTACAAGACTCAATATAAAATGAAGTCGAAAACAAAGGCAAAAAAGCCAAGTAGGAAATTGGGGAAGGTCACTCCTACAGAAATTTCTACTAGTTCAGATTTATCACAATTACGTCCACCGGTGGATACAAGCATTTCAACTTTATATCGTGTGAGCAAAGTTTTAGAAACTGGCAGCGATGAAGTTAAATCTATCTTAGCATTTGAATGTGATTTAATATATGAATGTCGCATATGCCAAAGCCTCTTCAGAAGTTTGGCCAATTTTATTTCCCATAAACGGGTCTATTGTAAAAAAAAATTTGATGTTACTTTTGCTAAGAACTCTCCCAACGACTCTGACATAGTACGTATAATACATTATGAAATAGTATTTTATTATACTTCCATATAAAAATAAGATTGTTACAGTTATATATATTTAAACAATAATAATTTAAAGATTTCTTAAATAATAATTTAATTTTGATGAAATCTTAGTAGAGTATATTAATATTAGATTTAATATATTATAGTAAGTTGTACAGTACAAAATACATGAAGAGATTTTTAAAATATTTTTCAAAATTATGTATTATTTTCAGTTAGAAAGTACATAAAATGTTGGATAGCTAAATGTTTTGATATGAATATATTTAATGAAAAATAATAATTTTAATTATTATTTAAATTATTATTTATATATGTTGAGACTAAAACAATACTAGAAAAAAATTTTTTAATTTAAAGTATATAAAGAAAAACATAGTATTTATAATAATAATTTCAATTTCATAAATATTTATATCGTATATTGTATATATATAATAAATATTAAGCTATGTGTATATGGATATATAACATATGAACATATATATATATATAATATATAGCTAATATTATAGTGAATGATATATTATTAAAAAGTTAAATTATAAATAAATCAAAATGTATAATTTGTATATTTTACAGATTCCCACAAATAATTTAGATGCACAAAAAGAATTTGAAGAAGTTGGTGGAAATGATAGAATTTTAAGAAGTCAAGTCTGTAAAGAAAAGGAAAAGAAGGATCTTAGTACAGTTGTTGATATGTTACGAAAAAAACAAGTAGGAACGAATACTGAACGATTATATTTGGAAACTGTACATTCAAATTCATCAGCAGTTTATCAAACTGTTGAATCAGTGGTTTCAAGTGAGAGTTCTACAGATTTAATGAAGGCGCAGGTACATATGAATAATTATAATACTTGAACTAATTAGAATTATTTTGATTGTTTTGTCATTATATTAATAATTGATTAATGCTTCAATCCCAAATAATATTTAGGTAACAGAATTAGAAAGTATGAGTGAACAAACCGCAGTGTTAGATCAGAATGGTCAAGTTTCAAAATCTACTCAAAAGTTGAATAACAATACAGCAACTCAAGTTTGTAATAACAAAAAAAGTGATAGTGTTCTTGAAAATGAACTTATTTGTCCTATATGTATGTATTTATTATTTTTCTACTACATGTATAATAATGTATTATGATTGATCTTTTATTGATCCTTTATTTTTATAATTCCATTATTATTTAATTTTTAGGTTGTGCGAAATTTTCTACCAAAAAAACGTTAACAGTTCATACAAGGACTCTGCATACATCTCATAGATTATGTTACCCATGTCCTTGTTGTTCTAATACATTTGCAAATACTTGGAGTGTTTATAGGCATCTTTTTAAAGGTGTGTGGAAAGTATTATAATACTAATTTTATTTATGAATATGGTACAGTTTTTAGATAGATATTTTAGATAGATATTTTAGATTGCTAAAGTCGAAAATGAAAATGAATTGTTTTGGAAGTTCAACCTTATAAACATTTGACTGTCTTGAGTTTGGGAACATTCTTACAGAGTTCCTTACAGAATCCCTTAGTCAGTTTAGTTTCATATTACGAGGAATTTATATAGTGTCATGTAACTAATGGTACTCACAGGGTGATGCTGTATGCAAAAAAATTTTTTCTTTCAAAACTTTGTCTTCGAAAACCGAGCTTAAAAATGTGTCAAGTTTGAATTTAATATGAAATTAATATTAAATTATTTTTTAAAATAGAATTTAATAAAAATTTAATATGAAATTAATCAAGAGTAAATAATTTAATTAAATCTTTCCATTTAAGGCATCGTCTTCAGGAAAATAGAAGTAATAGTAATATGTAGTTAAGAATTACTTTAGTATATTTGATAAATTTTTAGATTTTCTCGAATATTATAAAATAAACTTCTGTCAATTATTTACGCTTAGAATTATTCACTTTAGTCTACAATTAGCCAAATTCATATGTGAAATATATGAAACCTTAAATAAAAAAAATTTTCTTTTTTCTTTTTAGATTTATTTTTTCATGTATAATTATCTTCTTTCATACAATATCCTGCATGGCTTTTACTAATATCCATATTACTCTTTAATAAGATCTGGTCATTTCTTTCTCTTTTAGTCTTTGATATATATAATACATATAATATAATACATTGTATACTAATTGTTGAATAGTATATATATAGGAATTTTCCATGATCTTCATTTTCGATTTTGGCAATCTTAAAAACCGCTAAAAAATCTCGTTCTGTGTAGATTTATTAATTTTATTAATTTCTGTTAATAATTACGTAATACTAAATTTAACTAATTTTATAATTTGTAAAAAAAAATTATAATTTTAATAATATAAATTACATTGGATTGAACATTTGATTGAAATTAAATTAGCTTTTTACAATATTTTTTTAAATGAAATTTTAAAATTTAAAATGCAGTTCACAAAAAATCCAATGAAGAAGTACGAAAACTAAGATCACAAATTCAAGAAAAGGCATTTATTAGAAATACTACAGTTGCTGAAGATTTGCAAAAGGAGGACGCTAACAAAATTTCAGCGAATAACGCATTAAGAGTTAATGAAACACAGGTATTTTAATTATCGTAATTATATCTCAATTTTTATTAAAATATTGCTAATTATTCATTTGATAGGAGTGGATAGATCATTTGGAATCAGATACAGAATTACAAAGATGCGGTGGTTGTGGAAAAAGATTTGATAGAAAAGCAGCCCTATCAGCTCATTTGCAATATTGTCATAGACGTGTTGCAGCATATGAAAGTACAATTAAAGTTAAAAAGATCAATAAAGTTCCATCAAATAGTGTTTCAAATGAAAATACAGTTGTTAATTCAGAAAGTAACAACGCTACACAAATTGATAACACTAATCTAACATCCATTCGTGTGGAAGCAATTAACAGTTTAAGTAAAGCAGACTGGAATATGTTGAGTAGTGAAAAATCTAATGGAAATGTTCTCACGAATGGAGAACAAGGAAACAAGATGACAGATAATCTTTCTTCTGCAAGTGAGGTTTCTGATCCTTTAGAAATTGTATATACTAATATAAACAAACATAAAGTTAAAGTTGGGAGTAGAAAACGAAAAAATAAGGACAATACAAAAAGATTGAATAATAATACAGGTAAATATTTTATATTTGTAAGATTTAATGTTTGTGTCAAAATATTCATGTACATGAACATATTTCATAAATTTTTTAATTTTTATTTTTTTGGTGTTGATATAATACATTATTTCTAGAAAACATTAAAAAAGATATATCTCTGGAAGTAAGTATTGGGCACAATAATAAAAAAACTGAAAAACCGAATCATGTACTATTAATGGAAAAAAAAATAGCTTCAATAGTAAATTTTGAAAAGCTTCAGTGCCTTCCGTGTAAACGAAAATTTCCCTCAGTGAATAATTTAAGAAGACATGCTGCCATTCATATTGGTTGGAATCGTTATCAATGCAAACTCTGTGATTATAAATGTTTCGTTAAATGTGATTGTATAGCACATTGCAATAAAATACACAATGCTCAAAATAATCGTGTCGTCATAGACGAAATGATTACTCAAATTCCAGATGATCAATATATGTGTAACGAAAGTGTTATGTCGAATGGAATGAACTTAGGAAAGGAGACTGACGTTCCAGAAGTTGTAGAAGTCAACATTTCTGCAGAAAATATGGAGGTAGAAGTTGAAATAGAAAAGGAAAATGTAAATGAAATAAAAACAGAAGCTGATAAGAATTCAGTAATGACTTATGAAAATGGTGAAACTGAAGAAACGTTGAATAATAATATCAAAGGAAATACTTTGGAACTGAATCCTGATCTTAAAAGAATGGTGATGGAAGTTATCTTTGGATCTCCTGAAACTCATTCTACAAAACAAACGGATGCAAAGGAAACTGAAAGTTCCAATTCACAGTTACGAAATAGAGAAGAAGAAACACAGTTTAAGAACTCTAATTTAAAGGAAAGTACATGTACACAGGACAATCTAAAAACACAACGCCCTATTCGTAATAAAATAAAACCATTAAACAAGGATTTTATCTATGATTTAAAAGAAGTTACGTTCCGTAAAGATCCTTTAATTATGAAATCTTTCAACAAGCAGCTTGCTAAAAAATCTCCGGTGCAGGAAGAAGATAATTTAGAAAAAATTGCAGATCAACCGTCCAAACGTTTCAAAGCTGAAGAAAGTGATGAAATATCAATTCTTTGTGAAACTAATACTATAGTAGATACATGCGAAATTAAACATAATTGAGATTTTAAGAATAATTCTTTTTCTTTAAGAATAGTGTCACAATTAATTAATAAAAATCGTGGAATTTTAGTGGAATTTGTATTCAATCAAAAATACATCATTTAAATTAATATTGCTCATTTCAGAAAACAAATTTTTAATAAATTTTAAAATTTTATTCTTCATAAGTATAATACATTAGTTTATTTTAGTTAATTTCATTCTTCATAATATATATACATTAGTTTATTAATGTCAGTAAATTTAAGTCACGTTTAAAATATTAGATATTTCATTCACTTTTGTTGTACATTTCAGAATTAAAATTTTCAATATACATATATTTCTCTAGCAAATAAATAATTGAAAATATTGACATTTTCATACTGAAATTTTTATTATCTATTACATGTAGGTTTGTTTGAAAAATTATTTAAAATATATAATAATAAAAGAAGTAACAAAATTTAATTAAATATTAAATGTAATATTGCATTTTAGATAAAAAAATTAAAGGAAGATGTTGAAATAATAAAATGTTCAATTATTTTGTTTGTTAATACAAATGTATTACAACAAAATGCATATATAAATTTTTAGACAGATTAGTTAATTATATTTAATGATAATTGAAAACGAGTAATGCTTTCACCAGTTTCATATGAAACCAATAAATTCATTATATTATACATTGTATATTCATCATGTTCTAAATTATTCTAAGCAATGAACTATTTTTGCTACATAATTTAGTGCTATAACTCAATATTATTTTTCCAATTTAAAATTAAAAAAATATTCTAAGTAATAGAAATTTCTAGGAATTAATAGTTAATAATATCATATAAAGTGCTGTAAAATTTAAACATGCTATATAAAAATAACATATAGAATAATCTAGAAATAAGTAGTAAACTTTGTAATAAAGAACAATTGTGTTTATAAACATGTATAAATAGATAATGATTGAAAAGATCAGCTTGTAAAAATGAATTGTAAATACATGTGCTGATTACAATTATAATAAAAAATGTCTGTAATACATAAATGAATTTTTAACATTTTATTAAACAATAAATGAATTTCTTTTGTAACGCTGTAAGATAATAAAATAACATTTGGGCAAGGTAATATCTATGTTGTGTGATGTTTTTTACATGTATCTATATATGTATATTTGTGTAAAAGCGCGAAAGCGGTTCAGCGGTATGATTTGCTCACGTTTGAGAAGCTGCCTACTGATTGGTCAACGAGGCTCCTATCACAGCAAAGTTGCCGCCATTGGTAGAAGAGCTACCGCGACAGGTACTTGTGGTAGATGCGCGGCAAACAGCATCGGGAGACAACGTTTCTTTCTCTCGTCTGTCTTCGAAAATCTGCTAGTACGAATGACGCCGGTAAAATTACTACAATTTGGCTCTCATGTCTTCACAATGGTGATAAACAGTGACGTGATGTGAAGTGCATTATCTGTATTAATCGCTCGATTTTCTGGAATCTTTTGCTGAAGAAATCTTAGGTGCGGTATCGTAAACGTAAGTCATCTGTTCTTTTGCTTTTTTTTCCTATCTTCCGTTAACAAATCGCTATCTTCATTCTCAAATTCCTGTTGTCACGTTAATTAAATGTAAACATTTTGTTTAAGTATTCTTTAAGTTATGAAATTTATGTTGTTTTACAAAACAAAATTATATTATTATTATTTTCTATTTTTGTTTTTGTTTTTGTTTCTAACGTGACTTTTTGTGCCCTATTCATTTAATCATAATACGTGCGTATACATACACACATAGGCATAACATGTATGTATGTCGTAAGTTTATATGATTACAAGAATTATAAACGAAATGATTTAGTTGTTTATATTCGATATTCGTTAAATTTAGTGAAAATTTTTAAAAGAATTTAAAATTGAATTGAGATTAGTATAATGTGCATTAAAAATAATATAAACAAAAATTGATTATCTGATATTGATATAAAAATATAACTATATTGATTAGAAGTATCGATTGTTTATTTTCTTACATTATCTATTTATTGCTTATTTACGTTGTTTTCGTTATTCAAAATAAAAAATTTTAAATTTAAGTAAAATCAGTTAGTTTAATGAGGATTTATATATAAAAAAATTAATATAAAAAATGAAAAAATTATTTTCTATTTTTTTTATAAATTCTGTACTAATGATAAGTAATTCGAAATTATAAAAATGAAAAAATTAAAGTTTAGGATACATAATATATAAATATTTGTTATATATATATTTTTATATTAACTATTTTTTATATATAAATCTTTATTAAACTAATTTATATATACATATATTTGTTTATTTATAATAAATATCAGTTTGTGTATTCTAAATTTTAATTTTTTTATTTTAATTTGTTTATTCATTATAAACTTCTTTATATTTTATATTGGTTAAAATATATACTACATATATAGTTCTGTTAACATTAGTTTCCATAAACAAACTAATATTATTTTTTCTGTTTTATTTCTCATAATTATTATTTCTTTTATATTAATATTCTTTTTATTCTAATATTACGTATATAATAAAATTTTATTGTTAAAATAGCATTAAAAATAATACTTTCCATGAACGTAATGCTCGTTTCATTTCTTTTCAACAACAATTAATGTCAATAATTAACCTGCTGACTATGTTTGACGAGTATGCTTCCCATATCAAAAAAAGGACTAATTAACTTTTGTTATTTCAATGAAAATTCCAGTGAAAACTAAAAATTAATAATGTTCTAAAACATTTTAGAGTATTTGGATCGTCTGAACGAAATAAAAAATGATAAAAAAAAAGAAATAAAGATTTATTTAATTAATTTCAGCCATTGTGTAAAACAACTCGGTAATATTGCTCTGATCAATTTTTTTCTATTTTAATTTAATTTAATTTTTCTTGTTTTTTTTTATTAAGAAAATTATGAATATTCAAGTTTTGTCAATAACATTAAGCATTGAAATTATCGATTTTCAAAAAAAAAAAAAAAAAGAAAAACAATTTCCATTAAATTTTACAGTAAGTGCATTTACTTTGCGTTTTGCGAATATACCCATCTTTTTTTTCAATTTCAGGCGCACTTTATTTAATTTAATAATTAAATTTTGAAATAAAAAATCACTGCCTTGTACTCGTCTTGTAACGAGGTGCGCGACTTTCCCTTCTTGGAAGTAACTCTCCTTTCTTCTCTGTCTTTGTCTTTCTCGTTCCACTGTCTTCTCTTTCCTTTGCTCTCTTCATCTCCTATTCTATTTCTATGTTGTGTTTCGATAAGAGAACACACTATCTTTCTAAGAAGTTATACGTTATGTTTACGTTTCTTCTCTTTCTTTTTTTTTCTTTTTTTTAATAAATTGTACTAATAATCACTGTTGACACATTTAATTTATTTAAGAATCAATTGAATTCCTAAATCACAATTTATAATTGCGTAGTTTCAATGAATCCTTCCCTATTCACAAGTTTAATATAGTTAATCATTATATTTATATCGATATTTGAAACATTAATTAAATTCAACAAATAATTAATTTATTAATTTTAATTAAATTTAGTAGAGAATTAATAAATATTAATATGCAATATTGAAAATATTCTGAGTTATTCTGTTTATACAGTTGTCTTTCTAACAATTGTGATGCAGTTTTTGGTTTATGTTGATGAAAGCTTTGATGAAAGAAATTAATCTGAGCAATATTTATAATATATTAGTAGTAAAGATATAGAAATGAATAATCTGTGAAAGTGAAAGATATTAATAAGAGATACTAAAAGTCGAAAAATCCTATTGCATCAGGATCAACGACGAGTTTAGGAAAGAAAGTTTCACAATCAGATAAAATCTCCCCGTTGTATATATACTATTGCACGCGATTTATTATTACAACTTATTTCACAGTGATAATTAAATACGTTTCTCACTCGTTTTTGGTACAAAGTGCAACAACAAAATTAAAGCACATAGTAACGTGAACTTAAAAATTACATCTGCGTACGTTATTTATATAAATTAGCTATAAAAACATGATGTCTAAATAAAATCTATTAATTATAGGTAAATTAATAAATCTAGTATTATAAATAAGTTTGCTAATTAACTATAAATGTAACTCAAGTATGATCGGATCTTACAAGACAATTATTCATAATTATTGTAGCATCAAAAAATTTGTTTTCCTGCAAAAGAAAGATAATTTTTATGGTAGTTTAACTATTGAATGAAATTACTTAATTACGCGTCTTTTTGTAGAAATGGCAAAAAAGAGTAAATTTTGTAAATGAAAAATAATAAAAATGGTGAAAGAGAGTAAATCTGCTTTCTCATTTGTCAGATTCTATTTATAAAACAAAAGAATTTCTAATGACACTTTTTGTTTCTGAAATAGAAAAGCTAAAAATGTGGCTAAAGTATTATCCACATCTAGTCTTGTACGATCAATTTGATTCACATAAAGATTATAGGGGATAAATTCAAAACTAATTCTCGAAACTTAGACTGCTGATTTTAGTTTAGAGGAATTTCTTATTTTAAAGAGTTAAAAAGATTTATATAAGCGTAAGAGTTAAGTTTATATAAATTTTTATTGATAATATACAAATAGAAACATCTAAAAAAAAACGTACTACAAAAATACTTAATCCAGATCTGAACATTTTCCTGATCTGATCTATATACATACTTCTTTTTTTTTTCTTGCCAACTATAGTAGTGCCGGATGTTCATTTTACATTTACAATGTCATTCCAAAATCATGATTGATCGCACATCTGCTCATGTCCTTAACAATGAAAACCGATCATCGAACGTAGTATGTTACATTCGAGATATATGTCCATATAAACATACATATGTGCATGAATCAAACATCCTTTATTCACGCAGCAAATGATTTCTTTCTCATCTAACTTTCAAGAGTTTCGGATCACAAACGAAAATACAAAGTTTCAAATTTTCGAAAACGATTTTCGAAATAGATTTTGTATAATATTTCCGTGTAATATATCTGAACTTTTTTTTAAATAAATTATCTTATCTTTAATTATAAATTATAATTAAAATATAAATTATCTTTATTTTTAATTATAAATTATCTTAATGTCCAATTTTTACATTATTGTTATATTAGTGGAATGATACAGGGCTGGGGAAAATTTGAAATAATTTGATATAAAATAGTAAATATTAAAATATTTGCATAAGTACTATTTGGAAATACTATTTAATGCTTAAATGAAATACTATTTCATTAAATGTTTAAATCATGAGAAAATACTATTTACTACTTTCACACGGATTCAAATATCGAAAATAGTGAATTGAAAATAAAACATACAAATTTTAAAACTAAACATATTTCGCAATTGTCACTTGCTATCTTCTGTTCTGTTAAGGTTGATACATTATGACTGACGACGAGTGTAGCAACCAAGGTTGGTATGTGTTGTGTAAATGTTGTGTATTAGTAATTAGGGAAAACAGAAGATGGACGAGATGAAAAAGAATGAGTAGTATGGTGTGTGCGTCCAAGGTGTGGATTCGTGTTTACGTATATATGTAAAATGTAGACGAGATACGTGTATACGTATATATATATATATCTGATTTTGAAGACACATTTAAAACTCAATGGTTTCTGAACAAACTTTTACAAATAAAATGTAATTTAATATCGTGTAGGGTATCCTCCTTGAGAAATGACCTCTTTTAATCGTTGCGGCATATTGCCAATTATTTTTTTCAGATATTCTGTTGGAACATCATTCCACTCTTCTTATAGTCTTTGTTTTAATATTTCTTTAGAAGTTATTGCTGTTGTCCTAGTTCATCCCATAAATTTTCTATAGGATTCAGATCTGAGGATTGAGGTGGCGGCTGCAATAGTTTTAGACAATTATACAGTAAATATTCCTGTGCCTTATGCTTGGGATCATTATCTTGGTAATACTTAAATGTACTCTGAATCCCCATTTTCATTGCACTTTTATGTAAATTATTTTTTAAAATATTGAGATACACATTTTTGTCCATTGTGTTATCAATAAAAATTAATTCACCCGGTCCAAATAACGAGATACATCCCCATACATTTCCACCTCCTTGTTTTATACTCGGCTTCGTATTTTTAATTTTGAATTCTTCCTTCTTTTTTCACTACACCATTCTTAGTCCATCCGATCTAAAAATGTTGAATTTACTCTCATCACTGAAAACAACATCATTCCACCGCGTATCTTCTTTGTAAAAGAAATTCTTTTACAAATTTTAATCTTTTCTTTCGATTAGCTTCATTCACATATGGTTTCTTCCGAGCAACTCGTCCGTTATAACAACTTTCTTTTAATGTTCTGCGTATTGTTTGTGGATGCACTTTCTTACCAGTTTCATTAAAACTTTCGGCAGCTAATTTTGGTGCACTTAATGTAGGATGATCTTTCTTTATCTTTCGTATAATATTTCTCTTATCACGCGTGTCTAAGATCTTTGGTTGGCCTTTTTGAGGAATAGATTCCATCCGATTTTCACAATTAAACCTTCCAATAATACCTCCCACTGTACTTTTATTAATATTAATCATTGTTGTAATTTTTCTGTATGATTTCCCTTTTGCACTGTGAAAAATGGCAAGTTGGCGTATGTTGTACTAAGTGTTTCTTTTACGTCCCATTATTACTAGTGAACTCAGTGAATATTCAAATACAACTGATTTTTTAAAGCTTGAAATACCATATGCAAACTATAATGTTTGTAAAGATATCTCAAAACGACGTTAAATGTCACAGTAGCTCACGCACAAACTGTTACATTCTGAGGTGTCCGAATATTATTGTAACATCACAATCACAGACGTGGTTTCATTTAAAACATATTATCTAATAAACGTTATACATTATATGAATAAAATTTATGCTTTTGTCAATTAGACCCTATGTAGCAATGTAATTTAAGACTAAACATTTTTTTTCTTAATTGTAAACAAAATTACAATGCGATAAAGTAAAAATTGTACGGGTCCGAGTATTAAAGTTACTCACTGTACTTATAGAGGAGAAATTTGTTCGTTTTACGATCCTAAATTAATATCTAGTTTTGTGATTTGACCCAAAAGCACCCTGTATAATGAATTCAACGTTTGTTGATTCATTGTCTGTTCAAATGACGGTACAGGTATATATTTTTTAGCATGTCATTCTGACATTCTATTTTTGAATATCGCTAATCGTTCACGAGTGGTATCAATGCAAGGAGCAGCGGATGAATAATAAAGAAGAAACGCCACTTTTGTGATGAATTACGTTTCCATAACAACACATACATACATAACATGCACTTTGCATGCTATGTCAATGTCCTCGTCGTACTGTCACGTGTTCAGGCTGACAATGAACTTTTCTTAAGGGTGGTTTCCCTCAATTTTGCTAAATGAATTCCTTTCACGTCTCTCATTTAATCATACGTCACATCTCTCGTTATATTATTCTCTGTATTGCTTATACAGCAGGATGAAATTCAGAATTTCAAATTTTGGTAAAAGAATCTCCTTTTTTTTTTTTTTCATGTTTTTCATTTAATTGTGTTACACTTCTTGCTATATATTATTTTCTTCGGAAAATTCGGAATTTCAATCGATCAACCAGAGAAAATTGTACAATTGTTGATATTTCGACAAATTTTGGCTTTTTTTTTTACTACAATGTTGCAAATAAAATATGAAAATATAATGAAACAACGGAGAACGAAGAAGAATATACGAAACAAAAAATTGTAGCTATCGTTTTGTATTTTTACATAGAAAAAGTAGAAGAAAGTGAATTTTATAGTTACATCGGCCTTTTCGTTGCTCTCGATGCCTAAATGGAATAGGATTCAAGCAGATGAATAAAATGTTCATTGGATTGAAATAACTGTGAATTTTTCGATTATTCTATTTTCTGATAATGGAAGGATTATCCAAGTCGGTTGAAATGATAACAGCATATTTTTCGAATGAATAAATGTATTTAGAAGTATACTTAGTAGAAGTATATTTTTCTTGTTAGAAATATATTTTCTTGTTAGAAATATATTTTTCTTACTTGTTAGAGATATATATTTTCTACTTCAACGACTGAAATATAGCACAAGCTGGAGAAATATTTTGGAAGTTCAAATCAAAGATTTTCATTTATGGTAATCTTTTCTGTATGTTCAATCTTTTCCACTGACTTCAAATTCGTCTATGTAGATTTAAATGTAATTAGAATAACTACTCGTAGAATCGAAAAGAATTGCTCTAAAAACATCTGGCATTGAGTTTATTAATGAAATAAAAAGACTAATTTCTTTGGCTATTTTTATAATTTGTGGCGAAATTCATTTGGATTCCAGGTTCAAGCAATACAATATTTTTAACACGTATGTGTATATGTATGAAAAGGTCTAACAATAAGTTGGATTCCTGCATTTTTACCAAAAATTTGTAAATATTTGTAGGAAGGAGAATATTGTTCTATAATGAAAGAATAAAAAATAATGTAGTAAAAAATGTAATTAAATAGAGTTACAAGATCCCCAAAGAAACAAAAAGCTTTAATGATTCTTTTATATTTATTTTTATGAAATAGTAAATTTTGTAATACAGCAGTCTTCCACATCTGAACGTTCTATATAAAAGAATATTTATTAGTAACAGATGCTTTTACTTGTACTAGATTATTCTATATAGATTGTATTCTAGATTATTCATAGAATATATATATTATATATAATCTTGTACCAGATTATTCTATGTAGATTATATTTCAAATTATATATTATATAATCTAAAATAATTTATAGAAATGTATATATTATATATGTTCATTATTATATGTTTGACATGTTTCTCATAATTGCAAAAGAACTTGCTAAAGTACGGGATATATACTAAACTATTGTTTATAGTTTATATTCTATTTATTATAATAGAAATATATATAATTATATTCTATGTATTCTATAAATTATTCTGTATGTAGAATAGTAGTAGTAGTAGATTAATGTCAATTGAACATTCAAATTCAGTTTATTCAATTTTGTAGCTTACTTCTCTTTGAAAAACACGAAATTTTTATTCATCGAAAAATGCAGCAAAATTCAAGCTAAAAATTTATGTAGTTTGGTTTCGCCAAACAGTTTAATTACAGGAGAAAAAATTATTGTAAAAAAAAAAACTGTTCTAATCGTGATCAACTTGGGCAAACAGAAGGCTTTAAAGATCTTTTATCTATCAATAGAATGAAGATAAAAATAGCTACGAGCTAGTCAATTTTGACACAGGGTTTCGTATAGTGGAGCAGTACTTCCCACTCTAATCATATTTTACATTTAAATATTCAAGAGTTTTGAGATACGTTCTATCATTAGTTTGTCATTACTTTGTGATTTATTAACTTTGCAAGCGTTAAAGTGTTTGAATTTAATTATATTATATGTAGACTTTGGACTTTTTGCATTTATTGGAAATTTTCAAGCGTAAAATTATGCGCATAATATGAAAAAGTATTATAAAATATCCAAAGCACAGTATTCTTTACAATATTTGGCACTTAAACTGTGAATTGTGAATTTGTATGAAAATTTATATTTCTAGTAATGAAATAAAAAATTTGAATCAGGTACAAAAATATGATGGTATGATAAATTATTGCTTGATTCTCTTAATGGATTAAATAACGATTAGCGTTATAAACATTTCTGAATTGGAATTTCTTAAGTTTCTTTTGTTTTTGTAATTTGTGTGAATTATCTGGTTAAAAAGCAGGAATAAAATCTTTGAAAATGGCTACAAAAAAATAAAGATACATATATATGTTTTATCATTTCACGTATAATGTATGAGCTTTTTTTTATTGACTAAATATAACCTGAAATCGATGCCGTTAAATCAACAAAACTCGACGCGTTCTCTTTTAGAAGTTACTTAAACCGTACAACAAAAAGCAATATATGATCCTACCGTTTTACTTTTATTTTATATATTTTCAATTCTATTAATATATTATTCTATAGTTTTACTTTTACTTTATATGCTTGCCATTTCAAGAAATAATGACAAGAAATCATTACTACATTCATTATTCATTGATGAATGATAAATTATTAATGAAATTAATTTTCAATTGTTGAATCTTTATCTTTGTGTGCCTGAAGTGACATCGTTTTCATGATTATATTCTAATTATATTTCTTTATTATAATATTATTTATTCTCATATTTCAAGAACAGCTGTTGTGAATTTTGAAAATATATACATAGTACTATACTATTGGTTTTAAATATTGGTCAAGTTTTCCAAATATCAAATTTTTAGAAATAAATTTGAAAAAGTTAATTTCATTGGAATGTATTCTAATCATACTAGATGTCCCAAATTTAAATGCCAAAACTTCAAAGGTAAACTAACAAGAAGAAAAAAAATTCTTTAGAGATTTGCTCGTTTTTCTTCCATTTTGGAGAAAATTGCGAGAAAAGAAACAAAAATGTTTTCGTTTTTCCACTTATTTATTTATACTTATTCATGTTATTATCTATTTTATCATCTATTGTCATCTACTCCACTTTGATACAAAACTACGGTTTGATCTCTTATTGTTAAAGTGAGAAAATAGAAATTTCTTTTTTTCTTTTTCTTATGATTTTCTCCAAAATAGAACAAAAATGAGCAAATGTGAGAAGGATTTTTTCTTGGTCTATCAATTTTTTATACATTCTCTAAGTTGTAACTTCTGATTGAAATTCGAGATACCTTCTACAATAGTAATTATTTTTAATCCTTTATTTCAATCATTCCAATGTATCAAGACCAATGTGGCATGAAATTTAAAAAAAAAAAAAATGTAAAAGAGATTACATGCTGAATTAATTTTCTTTCGTAGAATCAAAATAAAAATTATTGTAATATTGTAGTGTAAAATTGCAATCAAAACATGTAATCAAAGAATATTCATATTGGTATTCGTGCATTTTCTTTAAAGATAAACCAGAAATTACTTTATTTCATTTCTGCTCGTAAGGCATTTTATTATGTTTATTATTGACAGTCGTAAAATATAGCTGTACAATACAATCATTTCTCCAGTTTCTCCAATCTGCGAACAAACGTGTGATTCAGTGCAGATTCCGTGTGAAATAATTCATCGTCTCGATGGCAAGGGACAAAACTACTATCGTAGCAAGAGGGAGAGGAAATCAGCTGAGCAGCTCACGAAATAATCAGGAAGCTATTAAACTGAGTTACATCGCGGTCCCGTTGCAAATGTCCGCTTTAGCTCTTCCATCTAGCTGTGCCCCTAGCGTGCAACATAATAGCATCTTTTGTTACTAACAGTGCGACACTGATTGTCAATCGATTGAAAAATCGTTTTCCCAAATTGTCTGATGTCTCTTATTAACTCTAAAAATCTAAACATCAGGGTGAGTCAATATATTTGCTTGAACTGTATTTAAAAATATAAACTTACTAAACAGCATTGATAAGTGTATATATGTATTTTTATAACATTCAATTCATTTACAATTAGTAGTAGTTCAAATGTAGTATTTATCATTTCATGTTCATCATTTCAAACAGGAAGACTGTGAAGCTTTATTATTTCCTCTGTGCTGTTTCTTGTCCTTCTTTGTTCAATTAAAAATGCTTGATCTAGAACAGTTTGTATAATCATACTTAAAAAATAAAAACATGGAAAACTTAGAAAAAGGAAAAATATCAGGTAGGATATTTGAACTAAGGAGAGTAGATTGAATCTACAATGCACTTCTATAAATAAATGTAGTACAGTTTTTGTATTTTGCCACACATTGTGAACATTTACGCATTTTAATAGCTTGTGAAAAATTGCAGCTTCTGATTCATCTTCAGAAACTTGAATCACTTGCACGCTGTTCTTCTTTGATGCATTCCAATCTAATCATGGAGTAGATGCCTTAACCTAAATGACGACAGATATTAACTTGGAATTGAAGCATAAAAAAAAAGATGTAGTTTTATTAGAATAACAATTAACTTATTTTTTATATTTTATATTTAATCCTTTCATGATCATCAAAATGTTTATGTCGAGTGTACTCGTCATGAAAAGATGGATTTTCTTTTTCTGTATACTCATCATGTAGTAAAAAGATTTGCATTTGTTGTTAAAGTAAAATTCAGGCAAAATATAAAAAAACATATTCGTAATTTTAACACATTTTAGAGTTAGATTTTAGGTCGAAAGAAAAGAATTGTTATAAATTGTAATTACATACAATTTTTTGTGAAATGATACAATTTTATAACAAATAATAAAATATATTATTATAAATTTAATAAAATATAATAATATATATTAAATAAAATATTTTATATAATTTAATAAAATATATAATATAAATATATTATTATAAATTTAATTTAAAAAGACAACTAGAAAACTTTTGCCGTTTTGTTATAATTTATTTCAATTTTACAACAAATGCATTTATTCTGCTTATGTCAAGTATATTGGTCGCAACTTAAAAATAATTAAGCACATAAGTTCACGTTCTCGAAATGAAATAAAACACTTAAGGAATTAAATTTTGAACGGCCCCAATCAATGCATAAAAATTCTCATGTGAAAATAATAAATTAGTGAATTTAGATTTTATATAATAGTTAGTGAGTTAGATTTTAATGAATTGTACTTATTCATATTTTGATATCCTTTTAAAAGAGATATTACGTGACGCAGTTTAACGAGATTTTTAAAAAATTCAAAAGTTATCAAAGAGAATTTTAGTATTATAACAGGCAACATTTTTAAAACTGTAAAGAGAAAGTTTCTAAATTATAAAAAAAAAAAAATAGAAGACATTATCGATAATTGATTGTAAAGAATGGAAAATATCATGAAATGTGTTAAAATGTAGAATGAAAATAATATATTAAAATATACTCGTAGAAATATAAATAGTCAAATTTTTAAAAGGCAGTTAAATAGAAATTCTGAAAATTATTTTTCTACTCTTGCTTGTAGCGTTTTTGATGCATAAAAAAATACAATTAAACATGTAAGATTCTTTTATTGAAAAATTATTTCTTCTGAGCACTTGTATATTTGCAACTTGTTATTTGAAATTTTAAAAAATTGGTTTAAAATTTAAAAAAAACGTATGATTCTATCTGTAAATCATAAAGGAAAAAATTCATTGCATAATGATTTGATTCGTTTTTTTTTATTATATAAATATTATGTGCGTTTTATATATGGTAACAAATAAATTGCTTGCATTAATAATAACTCTCTACAGATAACAATAAGTTAATTGAGAATTTTATGTAAGAATTGAATTATTAAATAGAAGTATGATCAACGTTATGTAACATGACGTTGTAACATATTCTATATTGTAGAATTTAATTTAAAAAAATGTAACTTATTTCATTACTTATTCATTATAAATATATATATATATTTTTTTTTAACTAAGATTAAAAAGTTAGTAATTTGTAGAATCTAAGTAGATTTCATTTTAAATTACACAGTAGTTCATGTTCTCGTCCATTGCCTACTTCTCACAAAGCTTATACAAAGGAGAGAATTTTACATAATTAATGGTGTTAATGATGGATTATGTTCGCACAGTATTCACAGTTGGAATACTTGTACTACCTACATATTCTATATATGAGTAAATTCATAGAAAATTATATACTTATGAGAAAACTCGAACTTTCACGTTTCTTCTTAAATACTTGTACATCATTATAAACATCATTAGAAATATTTTTATTGAAAGAGAGAAGTAGATAATAAATATACATTTATTACAGATAGTTTCATGATATTTCTTAGTCAAAAGAACATGTTAAAACTAACTATTAAATATATTCTCGTATATTTTAATATGTTGCAACATATTATACTTTCTCATATTGTAATCAAGAAATTTTAAATCATTTTAAAATGAAACTATTTTTAGAGAAATAAAAGAAATTAATTATAGATTATTATATAAATATTAATTAATTATAATTTAAATAAAAAATTAATAAAAATAAAGAAATTTTTTTTTATATATTTCAAAATAGTTGAAGGATGAAATAAATCTGAGCTATTTATTTTAATTATCATTAATTAAAATGAAATCAATTGGAATCAATTAATTACCAAGATCGACTATGATTTCTAGAAATATAACATTTTTATATTACTTATTAATGAGCATAAGAAATGAAATTACTATCGTGAAATTTTTTAATGCTCGTTTATAGAAGAGACGTTTAAAATAATTTATCAAATTTTTATTCCAAACTAACTGCTCCTTTATTTAGTTATTTGACTTATTACGACTTCTGAACTACAAACTCTAAAATATTAAGACTCTTAGCAACTAATTGAATGAAACAAGCTACTTAAATTAGTAACTAAAGCATCAAACAAATTTGCCTTTAGTTTCGTAAGAAGCAAATGAAACTTCACAGAGTATCGCGTAAAACGATTAAATTCGACGAGAGTACAGCAAAAATGACGATCAAAGAAAAAGAAAAGCGACCCGTTGACCGGGTATGATCAAGTCTGCTGACCTAATTTTCCACGTGTCATTGTCCTCTGGACGAGAATTTACCTTGCTTACTTGCAAGAAGGTTGCAGATCTTTTTTACACCTATTGCATTCGCAGCGACCGACAGCGACTCCGAGTGTACTTCATTTCTATACATTTGCTGCAATATTCTGTCATTAAAATACGAGTATTATATTCATAATGATATACATGTTTATGCAGTTTTTTCTTTTATATAAATGGTTTAAAATATTAAACAAAATATGTATCCCGTATCTTTGAAATAAAATTTTCAAATCGTTCTTTCACATAGTTAAATTTTGATTTTAAATGAAAATTATTAACATTAATAACAAATAAAAAATATAATTTTGGTTAAATTATTAATTAAATTAATATTTTACATATAATTTATAAATATTATATTATAATATAATGTTATATATTATTATATTATATTATATTATATCATATATAATATAATATTATATGTATGCATGTATAATAAAATTATTAAAGTTATATTTCTATATAATTCTAAATTCATATTATATTTCTAAAATTATATTTCTATATAATTTAATGAAAATTAGATAAGGGAATTAAAATTAATAATGATAAATTAAAGTGCCAGCAATAGCGATTAAATTTATGTTATAAGTTAATAATTTATAAATTTTATTATAATAAAAATAATTATTGTATTAAATTTGTTAATTTTAGGTGAAATTTAAATTAATATAAATAATATAAATTTTTAGATTTAGATGTATTAAAATTAAATAATAAACTTTTCTTTCCTAAGCGGTATGTTTTGGGTTTCTGTCTCATTGAAAATAGAATTTTTCTTTAAAATTTAAGTTTTACACTTTTCTTTTTAGATTAGATTTTGTTTTAACATCTACGTCCAGAATATTATTTCATAGATATGTTAATACATCCAAGATGTAAACGTTCATGTTTGAAAAATATTTTTTTCTATTATTAAACATGTTCTGAAACTTATATAATAACGTGTAAAAAGAAACATTTATTTCTGTAGAGGTTGTAAGATTGGAAACCAGTCTCAAAGTGTTGGAATATTCAGATAAACAAATGTATCTATTAAATTAAAAAAGGAATGATTTATATTTACTACATATACATATTTACATGAGTTTATATTTATTTTATGTTTTTCCATTTACTATAGATACAGAGAAAGATATCATAAAGTTGCTACTATGAAGATATTAAGCATAAATAAATCTAACTTGCAAAATGGAAGTTTTTTTGTGCTGCTTAAAAAGAAGTATGTACTTCTTGTAAACTAAGAAAGTTAAAAAATTGTTGGGATATATCTGATAAAAAGTTCATAAAATCAATATTTTATAAGCAAGGTTTATTTAACCTTTGATAAACCTAAAATCTCCAAAGCTATGTAAATTGATATACTGATTCTCATGACAGAAGGTAGATCCTTACAATGTTTTGAATAAAAAATAAGTGTACAGTATGAGCCCCAATATTCTCTGACATGGTCATACATAGAGATTCTTCATGGAATTTCTCGTAACACTGATATATTATATTTTGTAACGAACATCATTTTATAGACTAAGAAATTTTTTTTCACAATATCAATCACGTTCTGTTTCCCGGTTCTTAAATATCCGATTGCAGAGCATTTAAAACATTTTTCAAGCCAGAAAATCGTTTAACCATGTTTCTGCTGGAAAGACAATTTCTGTCTATCATTTTTTTTGTAAAGGAGCACGAGCTACCTCAAACAATATAATTCTATGTTTTAAAACAGTGGTTTTCTGCATTTTTCATATTACAATGTCTCTTTCCAAAAACAATTGACTGAATCATAATAGAATGCTTTCATCTTTCCTCGAAAATAAATTGTATGCAGAATGTTAAAAAAATAGCAACATAGAAAAAAAAAGCTTTTTATACCAGTAGTTTTATTCCTGTAAAAATGACTTGCCAATTGCAATTAATTAAGGTGCAATAATATCCTAAAATTTTTAACGTAATAATTATAATTTTTAAAGAAATTATCCGAGTATCAATTTACTAATTATATTTATACGCAAATATATAATATATAATTTGTTAATAATAATAATAATAATAATAATAATAATTGTGTCGATACTTTTCTTCGTGACTGTAAATTATGTATTTGAAGACAGACCTCGATTGTGTCGACTAAGAAAGTTACAGTAGAATTTCACTTATTTGAATTAAATTTTAATCAGTACCCGATTAAATGTAAATATAAATTATTTATTTTCTGATAAATTTATATAAACAGAATTCTACTGTATCATTAATCGACGAGTGAATTTTAAAACGCGTTCTCATGAAAATTCGAAAACCAATGTATAACAATATTGATAAACCAGATGGTTTAAACATCGTAGCTGAAACTATAAGAAATGAGGAATATCAATGTAGAAGGCTTGATAGAAGATGTTAGAAGAAAATCTTGGTAGAAAGTTTTACATTATCAAAAAGTATAAGTATCTATTTTAGTTTAAAATTCACACAAACTCGTGTGAACGCTGTAAGAACCGGCTACTTTCAAGAATAACTTTCACCAAGTGCCGACAAGTTCTAATAATTCACAAAATGTGATTTTTGCTATGAAGGAACGATAAGTAACTACGAATGTACAAGAAATATAAGAACTAAATATATATATATGTATATATAAACATACATATTTAAACGTAGTTAGTAAACTATAGATGTTTATAGAAGTTTACATCTTCTAAGAAGTTAATAAAAAATCCCGGAGTCTAAGGAGAAAATTTATTTCACTATTGAGTGTTACAACGAACATTACACTTTGTACACTTTGCAATTTTAACACTACTGAAGATTAAAACTTAGTACAAAGCTTGTGCAAGGAAAATGGAAAGAAAGTTTCTAATGCAGTAAAGAACATAAATTATTATTTATACATTTAACAATAGATCATAGATTAAATTTTTAAATTGTTATGAATTTGTAAAATTTCTGTGAAAAATTAATTATTCCACTGATAATTATTTATATTGGTAATTTGTATTTTTCTAATATTGACACACAACTTATTTTTGGAAAGATTTAAAAGAATGGTGCAGAAAAATTAGCAGAGTTGAACAAGTGTGTATTTATTCATTTTCCAATACGATCAGGATTTGAAACATACCCTAAATATGTTTGGAACATAGGAACACAGCTAAATATGTTAAAGAACGACTGCTCGTTAGAATTGTACAAAAAAAAAAGAATTCTGTGGAACACAGCTAAATATGTTAAAGAACGACTGCTCGTTAGAATTGTACAAAAAAAAAAAAAAAAGAATTCTGTAGAACACAGCTAAATATGTTAAAGAACGACTGCTCGTTAGAATTGTACAAAAAAAGAAAAAGAATTCTGTGGTGAGCGAAGAATTCTGCAGATTATAACTGGTCCAATATTTACAAATATATTGTAATATTATAATCAAGTCATTTGGGCAGGAAATTAAGTCGTTAGGCAGGAAGTCGAGTGTACAGGAACTTCTTCGAATGTGGCAATCGAGTTTTAAGACGTATGTAATACGTTGCTTTAGATACAAAAAAGAAATTGTAAGGATCGTTATGTTCACACTTGGAACGTTAGATTTCTCGTACAAGTGCATTCTAAACTTGCATACTTGCGCGAGACTATTATGCAACGAGGATACGATACATTTGCGGATACGTTATTGCATCATCATCGAAAGTTGTCAAACTCGTTGAACCGCTGAAATTAAACGGATTAACTGCCGAACAGATAGCTGTTAACACGACTGGTCAAGCGTATACGTAACATTTCGCGAAAACCAAAATCCACTCTCCAGCCGGAGTAGCATTTTGTCGCTTAAAAGTTCCCTCATTAATTTTTATTAGATTCTTTTGCCATTAAGTGACTTTTGACATATCAAGAGAAATCAAGTTTCTAGTAATTTCGTGTTTGCGGCAGAGCCTTCCTTAACCTCTTCGGCCACGCACGTCGAGAATATTTTGTTCCAAAATTGTAATATTTTGTCTCAGTTTTAAGTATATTTAAGTAAAACAAAGTAGGCGAAACAAATAATAAATTTATTACTTCTCAATAATTTCTATCCAAGTGATATACCGACCATTCAAAAAGAAAGCGACGAGTTATTATGTATATGGTTTTGGTCACTCGTTATGGTCCGCAATCAGTTGCCAGCGCAAGTGGTTCATGGAAAACTTCCCATTTTTCGAATATCTTAATATTCGAACGATAGAATGTTGGTAACAGATGAACTTGTAGTTACTGATAAACATTTTGTTCTGATAATATAATATAAATATAATATAAATAATATGATTGATATAATATATTATATATTAATATAAATATAATATAAATAATATGATTGATATAATATATTATATATTAATATAAATATAATTAAGATAATATAATATAAAACAGAGATTCACATAAGACTTCTGTTTTACATTCGAAGTTATTAAACCGGAAAAAAATGAGACGTAGTACTGCGTCAAACAAGAACGTAGTCAACACTCGTGTTCTCTTCTCCAGCTATTCACAAATTTTGTTTAATTTACATGTCTTTTCGAATACCATGAGCGATTGTTGTCACATTAAAATGATATAAGCTTTCGTAGAAAACGGATAAGAAAAAAAATGTGCTTTTGCTTTAAAATAAAATATTCATGCGATGAGAATGAAAAGGAAAGAAAACTTTATTAAAATCTCAACAGTTTGCAACTTGTTAGAAAAAGAAAAGGAAAAAAGGAAAGTAAGATGAATGATATCAACAAGGAAGAAGAACGATGAAGATAAACAAGAGCCTGACAATGAGAGAAAGTTGTGAGTTTATTTAGTGTAAATTATAGTAATGATTAATAGATGGTTTCGTTCGTAGATAAGCCATTAAGCAGAAGCTGCATATGTACATAATGTGTAAATCACACAGCAATACTGTATCGTACGCAATGATAAATTATAGCATCTCGGCGGAAGAAGAAACCGGATTGTCAATTGTTATGTAGCATATGTAGAAGACATTCCAAGGACGTTCGTAGTCTCAGATGTTCAAGGCCCGTTGAAGTTAATTTTCTTAGTAAGCAAGTGCAACCCGTATCTACATTCACGTTATTGCTCCCATTTTCGCAAAATTGAACGGTACTTGAAACAATTAGGTCTCAAATAACACGATACGGCGCCATCCGGATTTAGTAGTTGAAACGTAATTTTTTTTCCAAGATATAAAAATTGTACAATATTAAAATGATGTGTAATAATAATATACTAATTATATCATACAATATAATTTAAAATATATATTATAATTATATTATATTATATCTGTATATTATACCTGTATATATAACGTATATCTATATATTATACATGCTATAAAATTAACATGTATAGTATAATTATATGCTATATACTATTATACCATATTATACTATAGTTGTATATAATACATTATATATTACATACTAGATTATATAGTATTATGTGTTATATACTAATTAGTATTTAATTATATTAGTATATATACTAGTTTTTAGTACACATACTGTAAAATTAGTATATTATTATGGGACATAATTATATAGTACATCACATACTATACACTACATTATATGCTATATTAATTAGTATACCTATATACTAACATATATAGTATGTAGGGATACTAGTATATATATTATTTATTAGTATTAATATATACTGTATATGCTGCAAAATTATAATTACATATATACCACATAATTGTATTGTAGTATATATATTTTATAATATTATATATATATATATATAATTAATATGTATATAAAAGAAATACATAATGGAGAATACGGAAATTATAAATTTACATACAGTATAGTATATGTTATCCAATTATTGTTATCATTCGTTGTCTAATTGATACATGACGAGATTGTAGAAGAATGGAATATATAATTTCAATTTCAATGCTTCGGTTTGCGATGAATTATTTATGTTATATAACGTCCCTGATGCAAACCGATAAATATAGACAATCGCGGTTTATGAAATATTTAACCAGCGTTCCTCTTAAATCGGAGCGTTTTTTTTTTTCTTTACAATATGCAAGACGTGTTGTTATAATATATGTTACGACGTGCATCTGTGATTACGTCGATTAGTTTGTTCAATCACGCATCAAAACCATAATTTTTGTAAAAGCGTACTGTTTCTTTTAGTTTTCCTTCCTACATTTCTCATTGCTATTTTGTAATTTCGCAAAGTTACGTTTATACCTTCCTGTATATTTACGTCCATATTTCATAATGATTTATTATCAAGTTCATTATGTTTATATAATTTATGTTATATTGCAATTTTTTTTAAATTGCATAATTATTTTGTTTTGCAAATCATTCCTGTTGTTTGTAAGTGTGTCTCTTTTTAATTATTGTTTACGGTCATATCAATTATTATATTAGCAACTCATTTGGTATTATAAGTTTAGAATTTCTAGAAAAAATTGCCAAGTTTCAAAAATATCAGTAATTGTTATGTTTGATTAAAGATATTTAAGCTACTTAAATTACTTGATTATAATTAACTAAGTTTTAACTTGATAATAATCAATTCCAATAATAGTTATTTAGTTATTTGAATTATTTAATTTTGAATATATAATTTATAGAATCATATCATTTATTTACATATATAATGGTTAACAGAAATAATATATTAAAATAAACAGCACTAATGAAAATATATGTTACAATAGTCTTATTTGTAGACAATAATATTGAAAATCTATATTCACATATTCTATCTCAAATCACTTTAAAATTTTGGAAATCTTAAGTAAAATATAGCATATTTATAGTACATATTTGTCAACTCATTAATATTTTTATGAACAATAAATATTTAAATTTTAATTCTTTTGTTTTAAATTTCTAGATTGCAGTTTTTTAAAAAATTACAGATATGTATGAACGAAATCAATATTTGGTTAGACAATTGTACTTTTTATACCTATACACCTATATAAAGTCTAGCTTTTTAGGATTGGCTCATTAACTCTGTTAAATCCCTTTGGATTAAGCGACATTGCCAAATAACATAATTTAAATTTTCCTTTTTTTACATTTACATTTTCATTTTAATAAAACTTGCACGAGAAAGTGCAGGCCATAATAATGATCAGTTCTTCAACGATTAATAGTAAGAGATAAGCTCACGAGAAAGTCCTTTCTGAATATAACATGTGATTGATTTATCACTCTGAAAATAAATTGTGAAGATAATATTGGCTTTTATAATTCTTTATATGAATGAAAGGGAATACAGTCCGAGTAAAAATTTCATCAAGCAAATGAAGCATATTTCTCTGATGAGCAGTGCAAAATAGTATAAATCAGAATTGTTAATTTTTAGAAAAGTATTTGTAATATTTAAATGTAAAGTGCAATGTAAAGTAGATTTTAGATTTTAATTCACGAAAGTTGATAACATATGTCTCTATTGCATTATATGTTGTGTATGTATATATATATATATTTCATTGTATACTTCAAAGTATACATAATTTTTTTGAAAATAATCTTTTTCAAGTTTTCTATTCTCACTTTTAAATCTATTCTCAGTTTTAAATTTAACTATTTGAACCACATTATTAGTGTATGGGTGATCCCATATACTATGCATACTTGTGTTATATTTGGCATATAAATGTTGTAGCAATGTTAGTTTTTTGTCAAAACACAAAGAGACTGTTCTTAATAAAATCAGATGCATTAACATGTCGTTTGCTAGACGCTGCATTCGAATATAACTATAAATGCAAAAGGCGCACTCTTAATTAACAGGAATTTGGCCTAATTCGGCCAATTTTCGCACCACTTTGTTTCCCGCCCACGATGATTTCAACGACAAATACGTCTTAATTGAGTAACTAGAGCGTCTTATAAAGACGTTCTAATAGACGTATGGTTTCTCCTTTTTGTTTTAAATAAATCGTCGTCAATTTCTGATTTGAATTTAATAATTTTCAGTCAGGTTTTTGGTTTATTTCTTTACTGATAATTTTACAGAGACTGGATTGAAGAAACTTTGCCTTTTATTTTTTACATTTAGTTTCACTGTTCTCCAGCAGAAAATGCATTTTGAGTAAATTTCTTCAGTGGTGTCTCCCAATTTTGACCTTTAACGTGCTCTGTTTTTTAATAAAACATAAGCAAAAAGAAATTACTCTCACATTTTCAATATATGGAGCTATCTCCGTTCATTAATATTATATTTTTGAAACTTTTGCCAGCGATTTTTTTAATTTTCAAATAGTGCATTACTTTTTGTAGCAATTATCTTTAATACACAAGATTGCAAATTTTTTTTGACATTAGTTATATAGTTTAATAAAACATTAATTTTGTAAATTAAAATTTAATTTGTAATTATATAATTAATATAATATTTGATATAATTAAAGAATTTATTATTATTTTTTTTAATTATATTAAAAATTATTATTTGAGATTTTTAATTACAATAGAATTTTTACATATAATTTTTATTTTATATATAATTATATATATATAGCTTATGATTATTTTTTATATTTTTAATATTTATGGTATGTGAAAGAATTTTAGGATTATTATTATTAATTAGTATAAATTATGAATTTGGACATCAAAAAATAAAATTTTTAAATTTAATATTTTAAAATGATTGAATTAGTTTTTATGATTTATTTAATAATAATAATTTATTCATTTGATTTTATTATTTTAAGAAATTTAAATTATTTAATCTATTGTACCTTTAAACATAAATTTGTAATTTTAAAAAAGATCTTAGCACAAAAAGAAAGAGAGAAATGGTCAAAATTAGGAAAAGCCGCTAAATTACGAGAAATTTGATGTTATTGATGTTCATATGCGCAAAGAATAAAAATTAGTTTATAGGCAGTGCTGCCAAACGTTCTTCCGCGAACTATTATTAATTTAAGTACACGAGAATGCTAAACAACATTTATTTTATTTAGTTACAGATACACTTCGCAATCAGTGAACGAAGCCAAAATGGGTTGTGCTTCACAGTGTGCCAAGTATTTTCTATGTTTCTTCAATTTTGCTTTCTTCGTAAGTATTACGTTAATATCTACTTATTAACTAATTCATACTTTGATTAAAGTATGATTTCCTTTTTTTTTCCTGATTGAGAACAAGTAACATTTTTATATTTTGCACATCTAATGAAAGTTATTTCAAAATAATGTTATATTCAAATAATAATGAACAATGGAAATATTCATTAACTAATTCTAACATGATTTATTAAAGTTCATGTAATATTATATCTTTGGAACTTTTATCAGCAACTTTTTTAATTTTTAAATAGTGCATTACTTTTTCAGCAAATACACAAGATTGCAAAATTTATTATATATTATATCTATTATATATTTAAAGATAAATTTGTAATTTTAAAAAAGATTTTAGTATAATGTACTTTAGAAATAAGCTCAAGATATTTTAGAATATATTTTTACATTAGTTTAGAAAGTGGTTCATTAAGACTGTATTGTAGCTCACATACAACACCAACTCATTATATAATAGCAAATTTAAACTAAAAATAATATACGTATAAAATCAATAAAAATATGCAAATGATATTAAAATTAACTTTCACATAGCTCCAAAATGACGGAACATTCTTTCATAAAACATTTTGTTTCATAAAAACGACTAAAAAAACATATATAATATGTAATACGTTGTTGATGGAATATAATTATTCTCGTATTAAATATCGTATATCAATTTGTGTAATTATTAAGATATAATAGCCAATGGTATCTTGTTGGATAATAAAAAATAAAATTGTTGTATTTAAATCAAATACAATAATTGTATGATATTAAATTATGTCGTAATTAAATTATTGTTTTGCACAAATAAAATTATTGTATTTAATTTTTTTATTTAACGACGAAACTATCCAGCTGTAGTTTTTGCATAAACCAGTCAATAATGTATTGATATTGTTCAACAGAATATATTTTAATCTCTGGCGAATTTTTTAATTAATTCGTTAATTTGGGAATCACTAAAAATTAATTATTGAACTGAAATTTTCACTGATATACAACACTCAATATAAATAATAATTTTTTACAATTTATATAAATAAATTTTTCCATCGGACGGTTATTGCTGAAAAATTTATTTGTCTATTGACTTGAAGGAATAAATTATTTGTTTGTTTGCAGATAGCCGGAGGAGCTGCGTTGGCGGTTGGAGTTTGGCTCTTCGCCGATAGCAGTTCTTTTGCTGATCTCATCGGCAAACTCGATCAAACAGACATTTTGGTAAATGTTCAAAACACTTTCCTCAAAAGAGGAATTTCTTTTTAAAAAAGAAAAAAAAAAAATGACGAAAGGTAACATTTTTAGATTGTGGTAATTTTTATAAACAAAAGTTTTTCGCTGTCATTCGCGATTACAACAGCCCTTCATTCGTTAATATAAATTATTTCGTCGAACAGTTAGAAAAGGAGATAATCAGCAATTGTTTGCAGTAAAAAATTTTTCTAACCGATTCATGCTCTGTTGATTGACACGAAAGCGTTGCCAATTAGTTAACTACTACTAAAAAAAAAGTATGTCCGACACTTTCTACTCGTAAGCTCTTATCGGATCTTCATTTTCGTTTCTATGACTATATTTACTATGAAATAGTATGAAAAATTGTTCTAAATGAATAGTAACAGAATCTTAAATTCTAACATGTTATTGATAAAAGGAATAATTTTTCGAAATTATATTTTATGCAAATTATCGTTCAGAGATTATGTTTCAAATATGCAACAACTATAGTTCTAATTGTTAAGTGTATACGTTTTTCGTGTAAAACATTATTGTAAATTTCAAGCAAAACTCTAATTGAAATTCAGGACAGGTCATATTGTGTCTATGAAGTTTTAATGATCAGTATTATATAAATATAACTATTATATTATATACCTAGAGTCATGTATTAATATTTAGACAATGTGTCAGAGAAATTATTGTTCTGTATATTTGTTTATAGTAACGTTATTGATTATTATCAATCGCTGCTCTATTATGCGAAAAATTATGTGCGTGACACAAATTCATATTTCTAGTTATGAAAATTATTTTAATTATTGGAAAAAATAAATTAAATAACAATATGTACAAAGCAATAATCTTTCAAATACTTTGATTTCCAAATATTAATAGGCATCATTGTATATAAATAATTTTTAAAATGTAAAGAAAAAATTAAATAAACATTTGTATTGTACAAAATAAAAGTATAATTTTGAATATAACTTGATGCATTGAAAATACAAGTGCAATATAAAGTACTGTAAAATTGTTACTAATTACTTACTAAATATTCTTTTAGTGAAAAAAGTAAAGTTACATTAAGTATATCAGAATTTACAAGCATGTTGTTTATGTATATTTCTGACTTTTTTGTTTCAAATTAAACTAAATTTTATATATACATATATAAACTGTTATATATATACATTGAATTTATAATGTATTATGAAAAAAAAACATTAACTTAAAATTTATTTATATTTTTATGTATAAAATAATTCATGTATTAATTTGTATATTAAAATATATTTTTTTTCCACTATAATGGAATATCTTTCATGTTTGATATTTGATTTTGAAATAAATTTAAACACACTAAAAATCGTGCCCAAACCAATTGTAATAAAGAATTAATTTGGATAGTATATTAATTATAAAGTTAAATTAAATTATTTTGTTGTAGAATAAAACGGATGCCGATGTCATCAGGATAATATCATATATCTTGATTTTGGCAGGAGCATTGACCTTTTTGATTAGTTTTTTGGGATACTGTGGAGCAATGTTTGAGTCTCGGTGTCTTCTTTGTGTTGTAAGTATCAATTCATAGTCAAACAAATCAAATCTTAATATCATATAATGTAATCAAGTTTTTAATTATAGTATGGTGTTCTTATTCTGCTGGTTTTGATCCTGGAATGTGTTGTAGTAGGTTTAGCATTCGGGCTTAAAGGAAATGTAAGTTTATTTTCCTTCATTTCAACATAAAATAATACATATTTGATCCTAAATAGAAATTGATATTATTTTATTTGTCGTAACCCTCTTAGGCAGAACAAGGTACACGAAATTTCCTCAAATCTACCATCAAATATTATGCCAGTAATATTGACAAAACAGAGACAATTACAGTGGCGTGGGATGGCATAATGACACAGGTTATTAAGAATTTACAATTAACCGATTAAGAAAAGTTAAAGACAAATGAATGCTTATGAATCTTTGAACAAATTTTCATGATGAAAATTAATATTCAATTTTAATCAATTAACATTCAAAGAGATACATGTTACTTGTTTTAGCTCCATTGTTGTGGAGTAGACGATTATTTGGATTTCCGAGAAAGCATGAATTGGACATCTACGGAAAAAATTGTGCCTGAAGCATGTTGTATGAAAGAAAACAATGTTTTGAAGGATCCATCTTGTCCTATTAGCCCTACTTCCAGCAATTCTTATTATAAACAGGTTAGAAAATGCTTTATTTGGATTAATTAAGTTTATAATTAATTCATAATAAAGACTATTTGAAATATATAGAAGTACAAATATTGTACTGCCATTACAGGGTTGTTATGAAGCAATAATAAGGACAATCGAAGAAAATGCAGCTATAGTAATCGGCGTTGCGGCTGGATTAGCATTTATCGAAATCCTGGTTGTTATTTTGGCTCTACATTTGGCATGCTGTTACTGGCGACCACAACACGGTAGGCTTGCACTTCTCATTGATGCCTCTTAATTCACAAAAAGAATATTTCATTGGAATGTTTGATCAAAAATCAATTGCTATGATAATTAAAGGAAAAATGCTTTCCTATAACATTAAAAAAGATTTAAATCAGAACAGTTTTTTTCTTTTTTCAAAAGATTAAAATAAATGCATTCTTTTAGCTTGCATTGACGTATCGTCGAAACATGCTTGGTGAATTAACAACAATGAAAATATTGTATTTATATTACCTCGAAAGTTAAGTGTTTCACTTTGAATTTGTCTTCAAATTACAATAAGTTTAGCATAATTATTTTGTTTCAACCATATGTTTACAGCATCGATATTTATTCATAATAAAAAGAGGATATAGGATAATTTCTTAATAATCAGTATTATTATAGATATTGAACAAATTGGGAACATTTAATGTTGCAATATTTCTATTATTAAAATCTGTAATTAATCAGTTATTTTTAATAATTATATTATATCGTCATATATATTTTTATTATTTGTAAGTTCGTATATGTATAAATAAAATTATAAATTGACTAAAAGTAAATATATCTGCAAAATAAATTTTATACGCTTATATAAGAGCACTATATATATATATATATATAGTTTACTAAAACTTTTATAACTTTTGTATTGTAATGATATTTGTGGATGATATAATGATAACGAACTGGAGCAGTTCACGCAATCATTTGTTAGTTCATATCGCGCACAAAACATTTTCGTTTGCAGTTTTAACTTGTTGGTGTTGCTGTTGACCACATAGACTAACAGTGAGTGCTCCGTATCTTCTTGGCTCCTTCCTTCACAGAAGTGAAAATTGGCTTAAGCTTACTTGAAACTCGGCCAGGATATATTCGTCTACTTAATCATTACTCTTTTAAAAATATTCATAAAAATAGAAACGTTTGTTAAATAATATTTTTTACAAACACTTTAAATGTGAATAAATTTGAATTCGACTAATAATTAAAACCCTATAAGTACAAAATTTTCAAATGCAATTTGATTTAGTTACTAATTTAATTAGGATTAATTGGAAAATTAATTTTATTAATAAAAAAATATTGTTCAGTTTTGGAAGTAAATCAGTACAAAATTAAATGAAGAGAATAAAATTATAGAAAAATTACATATGCTTGCGTTGAACTACTTTCTGTATATACATATAGTATACAGAATAAAATTATATTTATATATAAAAATAATTAACATGGAATATTATATTGCATTATTTTATTAAGTTATATTTACTATATTACATTAATATGTAAACGACGCATATTATAATCTCTCTGTTTATAAGACAAATTAAAATGTATAATAAAAATTTGTAATATTTTATAATGTATATTTGACATTGTTTAATAATGTAGAAGACTCATGATAAAGATTTTGTATTCTTTGTAAACTCGAAATTTTTTTCTTATCTCCTATTAACTATATAAAAAAATATATGACTTTTGTACAAATTATTAGCCCAAAAGAATTTCATTGATTATACGCATTGCATTATGTTAAACAAATAATAGAATGATTAGAGAAAAAAATTATTTTACAATTATTATTACAAAATCCGCAGATGTTTCCAAAATTATAAATTACAAAAAAACAAATCCAATCTCGTTATAATTCTATTTTTAGTTTTTAAATATAATTATACATTATTTCATGAAAATATTTTAAAAATTTGTTTATAAAATAAAACTGACAATTTTAAAAGTAGCGTTTTATGTGTTATTGCAAAAATGATAATAAAATACAATATTATTATAAATTATTGTATTTCTGTTACTCATAACTGATTATAAATAAATATCTTTATTTAACCAATAAATCTTAAAAATTTTGACATCTCTGGAACTAAACAAGCCTAAAAACATTGTTATATTTAAAAATGTTTAATTTACAATTACGATATTATAAAACTTTTTACACTTTTAACAGCACCAGAGATAATTTTATAGTAATATTATCATTAATTATATAATAAATATAATATTTAACTATAAAGATAATTTCAACTGAAAGTTGAAAATACAAGACTTATATTTATTACATATGTGATTTTAAATTATCATTCTATAATTTAATTGTAAAATTCGTATTATTCTATATTTGAACTAGTATCACAGTCACTATTTTATAATAAAAGAACAAATTGTTTTAGTTTCCATAATTAACTCTTTCTACAATTTACCAAATTGAAAAATTCAGAAAATTTGATCTTTTTCATAAAGAATTTGAAATATTATGAATGATTTTCATTTTTTAACATAATTTTAACTAAAAAAAAGATTACAATATAATGTTTTTTTGCAACTGATATCCACAGCATAACAATGCACAATTATGTAAAAGTACAAGATTATTAAAAGAGAGATAAAATTTATTGAAAGTAAATTTTGATTAATTGATAAATCATTTGCAAATAAACTTGGTCCGTCTATCCTTAAATTTAATGCTAATACTATTTGTTTGCAATATGTGTAAAGTCATATGAATAATATTTTGACTACTATTTTCATTTTTACAAGTACGATTAATAATATGAGATTTTACGAAACCAACTTCCTTCTTGATGAAACAACTCTCCTACAAGTCCCCACTATGGTCCGTTGTATTAAAAAAATAGGAAAGAATTATGTATATTTTTAAAACGGACTTTACAATACGATTCAGTTGATCCATGTTGACTGATTCGGTAAACTTAGGGGGTTAGGAGAGTAAAGCATGTCCTATTGAGGTGGTCCACCCATTATGCCCATTGGAGGCATTCCTTGAATTCCATATGCTTGGGGAGGACCCTGACTTCCAGCCATAGGTGAATGCAATTGCATCGCAGGACTTTGAATCTGTTGTGTTGGTGTTACTTGGCCACCAGCTGGCGATGGAACTACCTAAAAGCAATAATTTTTGTAATAAATAACTCATTGTGAAAATTATAAAATATATTTAAATTACCGTCAAAATAGTTTTAGCAGTAATTCAATTTTTATTATAAATTTCAAATAAAATTTTAATTTTAATTTTCTAATTCATTACAATTTTACTCTAACTGATATTTTTTATTTATTTTGTCAAATAAAATAAGTTTTCTGAAAAGTCTAAATACATTTGCAAGCAAGTTTAATAAACTAATTTTTATATTAAAATGTAATTAAAAATATTATACTATCGTTATTATTTATTTATTTATTTTTATAAACGATTTTTTATAAAACGATAGTTTTATAAGTAAACACAAGCTGTATAATTCTATGATAAACATTAATATCAAAAATTAATCTTTTAAAATCACATCATTTAAAATATATAATATAATACATAGTGTAAAGTTAGCTTTAAAAATCTTATTTAATATAAAAATTTTATTGAATAAGTTATGCAATATATTTACAAAATATGATAGAACAAAATTAAGTAAAAGTACGAACATAATGCACTTTTAAAAAAGGCAAGAATTTATTGTGTGTATGTACCTCTACAAAAGTAAAATATAAACAATAGTAAAATATGTACCTCTACAAAAGTAAAATATAAACAATATTTCTCGTTTCCGCTAATAAATTTCACTCAAAATAGTAACTTTGTTCTAGCTTAGTATTTAAAAAATTTAAAAATATGTTATCTGTTTACCTGAGACATAACTGGAGGTTCTGAGGGAAGAGTCAAATTGGCTAATAAATCTCTAACTGCAGGAAACAGAGAACATTCGGATTGATTCGCACCATATTCGGCAAATCTCTTTAATTGCAAAGACGCTGCTGCCATTGCTGAAGCAGGACTTGGATCTCTTTTCTCTGCTAATTGCGTCAAATTTGTACTAACATCATAAACCAGTGGTAAAACCAACGACGGTGTTTCTCCTTGATATGGTAATCCAATTCTTGTTATTTGTAACTGTAATATGCAATAGATAATGAATTAATCCGTTAGTACTGTTTCAATAAAATTCAATAATAATAATTATATGTACATACAAAGAAAAGAATTTTATTTCTACAAACTAATACTGCAGCCATGCCAGTGGGTACAATTGGAGTTGCAGAAGGAGGAATTCGTAAGCACCACTGCACGTTCCATTTAAGTTGCTGTTGTTGCGCTAAGCCAGGTACCAATTCCAATTTCATAATTTGTATAAAATCTTTCAAAACGTTGAATGGAACGTTTAACATTCTACCAAAACCGGAAAGCGTATTCGGTTTATATGGCGGGGCTGCTGCTCTTGTATCAAAGAACTTTTCTATAATCTGAGAAAGAAAAAAAGAATGCATAAAAATAAAATATTAAGAGAAAAAGAATAACATTAGGAAAACTTCAATTATGAAAAGAATATTACTTGTAATTCCTCGAGTGTCCATTGATCTTTATGTTCTGGAAGAGGTTGTACCTTTATGTGAAGAGATTGTAAATGTTGTGGATTTAAGCCAACCCGACATTGTAAACTTTCTACTTTAAAGTGTACAACTCCTGGTTCTGTACTATTTATCGCTGTTAACTATAAACAATTTAATAGAATATATAAATTTTATTGTATTTCTAAAGTACAAAATACATAACTAGTAGATAAAAAATACTTATTAAAAAATATCCTTACACAATCATCAGTTTGTATGAACCGTTGAAATTGTCTGCGCATATAAATGCATCCCAAAAATCTTTCAAGTGGCGAAAGATCAGGACCAGGAAATCCAGAAGGATGTGGAGAAGGACAACAAAGTAATTCTAGAGCTTCATGAGTTAGAAGCGTAGGTACAGCTCCTGCCCATGAACGTTGAGGAAGTACTCTTGAGATATGAGTGCCAGCTTTATGATCAGAAGCTTGTGGACTATGTAATGCATGCCCTGGACTCTGTGCAGGACGTGCCGGAGACGGTCTAGGTACACTAGGTGATCCTGGCCAATTAGAGGCTGCTGGAGAAGCCATGCTCTGTGAAGATGGAAATGGGCTTCCATCTATATGTCCTAAATAAATAGTTATTACAAAATATATTATAATTTAATAGTTATCAATCGGACTTATTAAAAAATATTATATACATTTTATAATCTCAATATAATTTAATTAAAATTTGTGATATTTTTAGTACGCTTAATAATATAAAAAAAATATCTATTTTTTAAATTCAAATAAAAGATTATGAAGTTTTATATTTAGATGATTCTATTAAGAAATTTAAATATATGATAAACGTTTGTACGACTCGTAAATTAAAACTATTTGTCGGAAAGATGGAAGAAAGATAATCTGTACTACAATTATTTTTTTTTTTAACAAATATAACTTGTTAACAAAATTAGAAAAAGATTGTTTATAACATTACTTTGAAACCTAAAAATTTTTTATAATGAAAGATATTAAAGTTAAATTAAGAATATAAGTTAATAAAAATAAATTGAAAGAAAAGAAAATAAAACTAATAAAATAACAACTTGAAAAAATGATATAAAAATATGTTTAATTTATTCACCCCTCATTTTTTCAACTTAATTTAGCTCCAAAAACTAAATTGACAGTGGCACAAAATTGTTTTATTAACAATAAATAGGCTAAATTTCTATTTAATTGCACATAATCTATTCTCAGGTATAGATGTTTAATTTTATATTGTAACTTTACATTTTACAAATTTTTTATAAGAAAAATGGATAAGGGATAATGGATATATAAACACAAATATGCCTTTACATTCATGCTGAATTGAATTCAAAAATATTAATCAATTATATCTCGATAATATAAAAAAAAGTACCATGATTTTAAAATAATCCATCTTGTAATAAAATTTAAATTTTTAATTAAACATTATTTCTTACCAGTTTGCATGAAGGATCCTGCAGGAGAATGTCCTACTGGAACATTACTACATGGTCCTGGTGAAGATGTTGGCATTAATCCAGCTGGACTAGGAACATGCATCGGATTTAGAGGGCTATTAGCAACTAATCCAGAACCTGGTGAAGGATGTGGTAACATGTTGGGAGTATTTGGTGGTAGTGACGGTGGTGAAGCCAAATTGAAGGAAGTGGCTGGACTACTTCCAAAACTTTGATGTTGATTTGTCTAGAGGAAATTAAAAGTAAAAAGAAAACACATGATAGCAGAATATATATAGCCTCAAAATAAAATATGAAAGCTACCTGTGATATGTTAGCAGTATGTGGACTAGCTGGAGTATGAGGATTACTACCAGAAGGTGGAGTCAAAGGTGGGTGAAATCTTAATCCATCTCTTTGTTGTGCAGGTGACTGGGGTCCGCTTCTATGATGACTTAAAAAACCTACATTTCCACTTCCACTGCCACCATCGCTGTCCATTGTTACGGGAGAAGGAGGATTATCATCTTCTGATTGAGATCTTCTACGAGAGACTGCACTTTCATCCACATATTTAGATAAAAATGCCTGTATATAATTAGCAAATGAATATAAATTAATAAAAAGACAAATCATACAAAATATTCTGTACAGTGAGATATGTACTCACTTCTGTGAGATACAAAGTATATTTTATAAAAAGTAACCTTTCTCGGAAGTATTATATTTTCTAATATAATTCTAGTATATTAATATTAAATTATGAACAATTATTATTAAATGTAATATTATTACCTTAAGACCTTGTGTGGGAGTGAATTCATCTACAACGTAACTTCTATCAAAACGGCTGTATGCCCCATCTCGCAAACTCACTAAACCACTTCCTCGCAAACGGAGTTCTAAACAGTACATACCCTGATACGCAATTCTGACTAGAGTTACACATTGTGGCATGATAGTGAAAGTTTGTACTGGCACTTGAGGTCTCTATAAAAAAATATAACGAAACTTACAGGTAGTACAATAGAAAAAAATATAATAATATTTAATAAACAAAAATGAAATAAAACAAATTTTAAACCATACCGAATTATAAACACAAAGTTGCGGTATCGTTGGCAATTTACTGATTGATGTGAGAGGTTGAAGTGTCTCATGAAGAACGTGTATAAGTTGCGCTAAATTTCTGTGCCTATTTAAATGAGCTTCAAGTTGTTCCTTCATAATTGAATGAGCATTAGTAATAGTACTAGTTGGACCTATATGTTAATAAAAGTTTTAAATTAGTAAAAATATACTGAATTAACAATGAGTATGTAAGATGTACTTGTATTAAATTAGCAATATAATGCAATAAAAAATAATTTGGAAATAGTTTATTATAATTTTGATAATACAACACGGTTGACAACTTCTGCTTAATAGTAATAATAGAAAAACTTAAAGTCACATATATTGCAATAAAATAGGAAGGCTACAAAAATTAGGAGTAGGGTATTATAGAACGGTATTATATCCGTATTTTTGTATTACAATTTCTAGAAGATTTACGGAAGTACAACCGAAAAATATCGACATAATACTCGTTATTTTATGTTCTGGTAAATCTGCATCAACTATAAGATATACTAAAAATTTCAAACATATTAAAAAAAGTTTATATCAATAAAGATCAAGGCCTATTTCTCATAGCCATAAATGATGTGATGACAAACTTATCTAACGCGGTCAAAGGATTCTTATTCAATGATGACCTCACTATAATATCCAGAGGAAGAAACCCACTCACTGCCTAAACTTTACTACAGAACGGTCTAAAAAACCTCCAAAAGTGGTCACTAAATACTGGATTCAAGTTCTCGAGCTCTAAATCGGTTCAGCAAACGTAGACACTACATCAACATTCATCTAAGCCTCAACGGACAAGAACTAAAAGAGATCTACATACAGAACAATAGTAAGAACTAAGATAGACTATGGATCTATCGTGTACAACTCTGCAAGCCACCAAACCTTCAAAAAACTCGACTCTATACACCACCATGCAATTAGGATAGCAGTGGACACATTCTGAACCAGCCCAATTATTGACATCCTGAGCGAAGCAATGGAAGTTCCTCTAAAAATCAAAAGAATGCATCTAAGCATCAAGTTCACTACAAAACCTTGTATTCTTAAATACCTTTCGACAGAACGCAGCTGCCACCACATACCCGATGAAGAAAACCGCACTCCCATTCTATAATAGAATTTCCCAATATAAACACGATCTCAACACCAAAGTTATCTTGGCAACCCCAAGAAATATACCCAGTTTTCCGCCGTGGACTGTCCCTATAATCACAATCGACACCGATTTACGCAAACATGACAAAAAACAAACCAACCCTAACACATTTAAATCTCTGTTCTGGCTATCCCAGAGATACCAAGACCATAAACATATCTATACAGATGGCTCAAGAACCCAAAACGGCACCGGCTACTTGATCGTCTTCGAACATTCAACCACAAAAGTCAAGCTCCACCAAGAGACGTCCATCCTGACTGTCGAACTTAACGCACTAAAACATGCCCTCGAAACCACATCTAAATTCGCCATCTTCAGTGACTCCACAAATGCTATCGCCTCAATTCTAAACCAATGGACAAACAATCCACGAATGCCAAAACGCCTACATCGAATCAATAAAAAACAATAACTCAATTACAGTAATATAGGTCCCATCCCACACAGGAATTGAAATGAACGAGAGAGCGGACAAAGCTGCTAAGGAAGCAGCGAATTCGACAATCCCCTACCACAACAGAAACTTACCACTCGATTCTCTACTTGTCTACACTTAAAGCAAAAAATCAAACACCATTGGAACAACGAATGGAAAACTTTAAAGTCGTGAAACCACGACTGCTAACCATCAAAAATAACTTGTACAAGAACGAAATACCACCTGCTCTAAAAAGGCGTGACCAAGTCATAATATCAAGAATAATAATCAGACATATGAAAATAACACACAAATACATATTCACCAAAGAAAACCAACCACTCTGCGAATGGTGCAAGACGACCTTAACAATAGACCACCTCATACTACAATGCAAAGTATACCTACTGCTAAGAAAACAACTCAGAGTCAAGCCCACCTTAAAAAATAACCTAATGGACCATCAAGCCTGCTACAATAACTGAAACACACCAAGATCTACAACATATAAAAAATCCCTCTTTCTGTTGTCGCTAATAACCCATGAAGTTGATGTGACATAAAATAATTGATTTAAAACAACAAAAAAAAAAAAAAAGATCAAGGTATACTAATGAATTAAAAATCAATTGAAAACTTGCTATTGTAAATAGCTATAAATTATTACAAATCTAAAAAAAATGGTACATTATAATACTTACTAAATTAATCTGATTATCTCTGATATTTATATCATAAAAAATATATCATTGTACTGCCATTGCATTGCCACTTAATACAAATAAATTTGTATCAATAACTTTTTCTATTATATTACCACAAATAGATAAAGGATCATACAGATCACTAAAGTAAATACGTTGTATAATTAGTACAAAATGAAAAATAATACTTACTTTTCCCAAAAATTAATTTAAATGCTTTGTCATTGGTACTCCATTGCACAGTAACAGTAGCTCCACGATTAGGCCCATAAATAAGAACCAATTTACTATAGTTATATGATTTTATACTAATCATGTTGCGCAAGTTATATTTTTCTGTAACATAAAAAAAAAACATTCAAATTAAAAATTTTACATAAAACTTCCAATTTAATACTATTCTCTAATAAGATTGAAAACTATACCCATTTTGAAATACTCTGCTAAATCATGTACAATAGAATAAAGATATACAATTTGAGCCCAGTCATTAAGTAATGCATCTACTGTACGCGAAACCGTATCTGCTGTACCCATTTCATATTGAAAATATACTGGTCTTCGTAAACCTAATACAAATTAAACATATTTTTATATATTATTTAAACATAATATAACATATAAGTTTTAAAGATGTTCAACAATACATTACCTTGTTCTTTTGGATGACTGCTAGATAAAGGGCTTCCATAAAATACAAACTCAGCCATCCATGTTTTAGCCATACCTTTACCCTGAACTCTAATTGAAACACTGAGTAATCTTTTAAGAAGAGCATACCAAGCACAGCTAGTATTTATTCCTGTAGAAGGGGCAGGTAACTGAACCAGTTTTAAAACTAATGCAGTAGCATTTGCTTCAACTTGAAGCCCTTGATGTGCTATATCTCTTTTAGTTAATTCTTGTGCTAATGTTACAAATGGTATCCTTTCATCACAAAGTGCAACTACATGTGCCAATTCTGGAATAAAATATGCAGGCTGTTTGAATCTTCTGTTCTGTAATGTAGTACTGGCATCTGACCTTCCACTAGGTCCTGTACTTCTTCGTTTAGCGTTATTCGCTTCCGAAACTTCTGTGATATATTAAACACAATTTTGTTTATTTGTTTTTTTAAGAACAAAAATTTAATAACATATTGTTTAACCTAGAATACTGACCACTATCAACACTAGTAAAAGGACCATGAGTTATGACAAAGGTGTCAAACTCAATTAAACTTTGAACTTTCAAATACATTTTTGGAATCTCTGTCTCAATGCTATCATCATGAGGATCATCTTCTATGGAACTATGTTTTACAACAGCAAGATAAAACGAACATTCAATTTCACATGGTGAAGTTTCTTTTTCCTTAAATGTTACTATTAAAATTACTGTAGGATGTCGATGGAGTTGTACAAACATACGATGTCTACTAATCTTTGACATTGGATGATCAGGATGAAGAAGCACTGGCAAACGTTCATGGGAAGTTGCCGGAAGATGTTGAAGTGTTTTTTCACATCGTCTTTGTGTTATCCAAAATCTGCGACATCAAATAAAATAAAATTAGCCACATCAAACAACAAAGAATAGATTTAAAAAAAAGAGAAAGAAATAAAGTGAGATAAAAATTTTGAAAATATTACCTAAGTTCTGATATTAAAGTTGGAAGACGAGAATGATCACCATTTAAAGCAGTAGTTAATTCCGGAATTAAAGGAACTTCGTATTGAGGTACATGACACTGCAACATTCCAGTATGCGTATCAACGGTAACTAATAAATGTTCCGCTCTTAAACAAGGTTGCAAAATTGGAACAGAGAGGATTGCAGGTGAACCAGCTAGTGTACATTCAATATCTTTCAACATTGTTTGCAGTTCTTGCTTCAGATCTAATAATCTACTTCTAGTACGTACATATATTGTATGCACTAACAAACATTCCATTGATAATTGATCTGATCTAATTGCTCTGTCTGCTATTTCACTTTCCTTGCTGCCTAAAGATGGAACATGTACTATTGCAAGAGGCCTTGCAGGATCATGTTGGTCAACCTGAACTGTTAATTTATATCCCAACTCTGATCGAGGATCTTTATTAGTTAATTCTCTCCAATATGAGACAGAGAGACACTTTCCTGGTGTATATTCATCCACATGAATGTGATCGTCCAATCTATCTCGTATTAATCGTAATGTTTGTGAATAAAGTACTTCTAATTGTAATGACTGACAGAAATAGTGTAAAATATGGTAAACTTCAGATAACGGATTCGAACTTTCTGCCAATCTTGACTGAACCACCTTGCAATTAGAATTATTTAACATTAGATAATTAAAAGATAAAACAAATAGCGCAGTAATTTATTTAAAAGAATATTACTTGATGTACGTAACGAGTTTGCAATGGATGCACCAAAGCTTTTCCATCTCCTGTTTCTCTATCCGAAACTAAAATCTCCAATTCTAATAATCTCCAAGGTACTGTTGGACCATCTCCCATTACTGTAAGTGATACTGAAAATTCTTGTTCCACAAGGAATGTCACTCTTCCTGCCTCAATCTTTAAATTGCGCATTTGTGGGAGCAAATTTCCAGTAACTAATCTATGTTGAATAACTTGATTTAATCTCTGAAGTGTGCTTCTCTTTTCTGCTGGTGTAATTGGATCTGGAGGAACAATTCTTTCCTGTCAGAACATATACGTGTCTATGTAAATGCAGTTTGAGATTTAAAAAATTATATTAATATGTCGACGAAGATTCATAAATTAAAATTACTCTTATGCATGCTGGTAGGCGACTATATGTTCCAGTTGTAAGAACTTCCACCGCAGCAGGAATATGAAAATTCGGTAATCTCGCATGTACTAGTGTCTCACGAGCCATTCTTGCAAGCATATCAGCTGTATCGACAAAAAGCAAAGACTGCTTGTCCAAAAAAGCCATTATATGCTGTAAAAAAATTCTCTTTAGCCAATAATCATTCAACAACGACAAATTATGTCATAATATGTATATAAAGTTCAAAACATCATGATAAATAAAAAATAATGTACCGCAGACTTATCAACTTTGGAAGCACTGTTGGCCCATTTGACTAATGCTAATAATCTCACATACAATTGTCGAGTTCTAGCCGAAAAATTATAAATTTCTATTTTGCGTTCCATGTCTGTTTTGCGAGGTAATCTGTGAACATACATACTTTGTGTGAAACAGACATGTATATTACTTGTATAATTTTACATTAAATTCCATTCGAACTATGTTGATTTTCATATACATTGAATTTCTACTTCCTGCAATGTAAAAAAATGCATTATGTAAATTTTCTTACAATTCAGCTAACACCGTGAGCTCGTGATAAGTACGTTGTATGATGAAATCAATGAGCATGCCAAGGGAAATGGAACCACCTCGATTCCCTTCCTGTGGAATATTATTGGTTACAGGTGTTTGGTGACCTTCCAAAGGTACTGGAGCCATTTCTTACTAAAATACAAAATTTATGTAATCAATATAAATGTTGTTACAATATAAGTATTTATAAATGCTGACGTGGATGCCAATAATAATTATAAAATATGACACTTGTATATCAATATTATGTGTAATATACGTACATTGTAATATTATATCTTTGTAATATTTATAAATTATTGTACATTAATTCCAATATATTACATCAAAACTGCAAATTGGTTATTTGAATGGATGAAGATCGTAAAAAATTGATTATTCATTTTTGTATTAATACACCTGTAAATAGTAATAATAAATCAACAATTAAAGATTAACAGCAGAAAAAGATTCATATTGAACAAACATACTCTCACTTCCAACATTTATTCATCTGTCGATGAAACACCGTACATACTGCAACAATTCGACACTGAGTGAAAGTAGCTTCTTTTGCAGAGCAGCAAAATGTGTCGTAGACTTTAAAATACTAGATTGGACACTCCCTTATAATGTTCCATTCAAATTCTCTGCGTATTTCAAAAATTTGGGATTTCAATGTACGTTGCGTTCTTGCTGCAAAGAAATTAATTAATAAATTAAATAAATAATAATAAATCTTAAACAATTAGTAAATTATAAATAATAATTAATAAAATAATTAGTAAATTAAATAAATAATAATAAATATTAATAAATAATAAAATAATAATAATTAATAAATTAAATAAATAATAAATATTAATAAATAATAAAATAATAATAATTAATAAATTAATAAATAATAAATTAAAATAAAATAGTCGTCTATTAAATAAATATTTCAATGTGCAATATAACATTATTTTAATACTTTCAAGAAAAAAAAATGGATTGAATTAAAAATTTTTGTAATCATTAATTATGTTGAAAATTAAGAAATAGAATATAATTTAACCATAGAAAACGAAAATAAATTAGACTGAACTGTAGTAAATCAAGATTAGATGATAAACCTGAAGTTGGCACCAACTCACACGTGTTTGTGTTAAAGTAGTAAATGGTCTCATTTGTCACATATTTTTGGATTTGTTTAATTTTTTCAAATTATTTAGCTCCGTTCTAGCCAACGAAATTATTCGCAAATAATTAAAAGTAAATATAAATAATGGAAGTGTTAAACGAACCTATTCGACAAGAAATGATGATGTAAGTAAACATAACCTTAACACTTTAAGTTGCAAGATTTATAAAAAGTAAATAAACTTTATAATTTTCTTTTTATATAAAATTTACTGTATTTATAAATTTCTAAGGATTAAGATAAACTGTCTTCGAAATAGCTTATATATTAAATTGTCTATTTGTATTAAATACATATATTATTTTTTGTATTGCGTTATTATTGTATTTATATTATTTAATGTTATTTTACGTGATTTGATATACAAATAATTACATTCTAGATTATGTTGTATTTGCGGTATTGGTATTGAACCAAATCCAGCAAATATGTGTGTAGCATGTCTACGAACTCAAATAGATGTCACTGAGAGTATTCCTAAACAAGCAACAATTCATTTCTGTAAAGGCTGTGAAAGGTAACACAACATAACACAATTTATACATATAATACATTCTCTCTTTTTTGATATTTAAGCAATATAAATTGAAAATAAAACTAAAAGAAAGTTTTATATAAATGTTATATCAAAGATAAAATCTTCACGCAAGATAAACTATTGGGCATTAGTGACATAATATCATATATCATATATCATAATATATACTACAGATATTTAAGTAAACATTTGATAACTTTATCAGATTCTATTTAATGATCTTACCTGTTACATATCTAGAATCTATTTTGTCACATCTAATTGTGAGAAACATAAAAATATATTGAATTAATAAAATGTTTCTCATTTAAAATACTGTTTCATTCAATTTCATTTTTCAATAAAATTACGAAATGATCCAAATGAAATGAGGCTTTTAAAAATATAGTATTATAATTATTACTGTCATAAAGTATTAAAATAATAACAGTAATGTTATGAAGAATTTAATACCCTTTAAAAAATTTAGGAAATTTCTTATATGTTTTTTCAATTATCTTTTCCAAAATAAAAGAAAAAGTTTAATTATTTTAGATATTTACAACCACCTGCCGAATGGATTCATGCTGCATTAGAATCCAGAGAGTTATTAACATTATGTCTAAAAAGATTAAAGGGTCTAAATCGAGTGAAATTAATCGATGCTGGGTTTGTATGGACAGAACCTCATTCTATGAGATTAAAGGTATTTATTATTTAATAATTTTATTACGAAAAACTCATTTTTTTATTATATTATATTTTTAGGTAAAATTAACAGTACAAGCTGAAGTTATGAGTGGAGCAATTTTGCAACAAGTATTTATAGTTGAATATACTATAAATCATCAAATGTGTAATGATTGTCATCGAACAGAAGCTAAAGATTATTGGCGTGCATTGGTGAGATTCATATTATATAAAGAAATGTAAAAACTTGTAATGTCAATAAATCAGTACAGTCATGAATGCGATTACATTAACGAATCTCTTAAGCTTTATATTGTTTCTATTTAATATATATTGATTAACTATACAATAAGAGCAAAGTAAATGTAATTTGTAATAATAAAATTATTTTCTCTATTTACAATTTACAGGTACAAGTGCGACAAAGAGCGACAAATAAAAAAACATTTTATTATCTAGAGCAATTAATTTTGAAATACAAAGCACATGAACAAACTTTGGGCATAAAACCTATTCATGGTAAGAAATCTGAATTATTTAAAAATATTAAAAAATAAATTGCAAAAGAGTTTAAATCTTTTAACTATTAAGTAATAATAATCTGTAATTAATTATGAACGTTTGCAGAAGGTCTAGATTTCTTTTATACAAATGAAGCGACAGCACGAAAAATGGTTGATTTTCTTTCAAGTGTTATACCTTGTCGTTATGATCATTCCAAAAAATTGATATCACATGATATCCATAGCAATATTTATAATTATAAATTTACATATAGGTAAGAGTCATATGTATTAGTATACTATTTTAAAGAATGCTAAATATGAGTATTTTTATTACTCCTTACTATATATATATATAATATAGAATTTATAGTATATAGGGACATTTTAGATAAATTTACTATTATTAAAACAGATTTTATAATAAGTTTTATTTTGAATATATTTTTTAATTAAAATTATTCTTTTTATGAATATAATAATGTAATACTAAATTAAAATTGTATAATTGTCTTAAAAACTACTTTTATCATATGAATAACATGTCAATATGTCATCTGTTTTATTAATGCAATTATATTGATAATAATAAAGTTCTAATTGCGATTTGAATAATGTATAATATATTTTCATTTATAGTGTGGAAATAGTTCCAATATCAAGAGATAGCGTAGTATGCCTTCCAAGAAAATTAAGTCATCAACTTGGAGGAATAAACGCAATTTGTCTAGTATATAAAATTACAAATTTTATACACTTAATGGATGTAGCAACTGGACAAAGTATGTATGGTTCTCTATATTTATTTATCTGATTTATAAATTACAATTAATACAATTCACACAAAATGTTATTTATTTGTTTAGTTGCAGAGTTAAATGCTACACTTTACTGGAGACATAGTTTTAATAGTATTTGTGACCCAAAGCAATTGATAGAATACACAGTAATGGATATTGAACAAATAAAATACAAGGATATAAAATTTTTCCCTGGACAGGGAACTATTTCACATAAGGTATTAAATAATTGTAATATTTCTTTCTAAAATATAATAGTTGCAAAAAAAAGATGTTTTCAAGCTCAAAATGAAATTTTAAATTTATGATTATAAATTTTTTTGTATATTACGATTGTTTGCAAAAGTTCATGCCCAATTTGAAAATAAAACACAAGCGATTACATTTTAAAGTAAAGAGTTTTATTAATCAATTAGTCTAGATTAAAATCATTTCAAAATTTATGAACACGGTCTAAATAAACGTTTTTGTTACAATTCCAATACTCACTCCTTCTCGAAATTCATATTACATAATATGTCAAAAATATAATTTTTCGTCCTCCATATTTAAAAGTTTCTCTCACACGTAACTTAATTCAACGACGCCTGATGGCATAATGCTCACGCCATCTCTGAAAATCAGGCACGAACTTTTGTATTTACCCAATGTTATAAATATTATTATAAACAAAATTTAAAGTGAGAAAGTAAAAAGAATATATTTCTTTATAACATCACTTTTAGACGAAATAAATCTTGAATCACATCTTTTTTATTTCTAGCATGTAATAGCAGATGTGTGGGTGGTTAGAAGTTCGGACTTAGGATTGAACGAAAACTTAATTCATACACGCAGTCATCTTGGTCATATATTGAAACCCGGTGATACAGTTCTAGGGTAAAAAATAATATAATAATATGTAATAAATATAATTAGTATATAATATATATAAAATTAAAAAATTTAAAAATAACTTATATTTAGGTATGCTCTTAGTGAGAGTAACATTAATGATGAGAATTTTGAAAGATTGAATAAAGACGTAATACCAGATGTAATTTTAACAAAAAAGAATTATACACAAGATAGAGCAGCGCGTCGTAGAATGAGGGCTTGGAAATTAAAACATATGATAGAAGATAAAGACAGTATAGCTACAGATAATAAGTAAGTTATATAATATTTTATTTAACAATAATCATCTTAAGTATTTAAAAGTGAATATCAAATAAAATTATAACAATTCTAGTCTTTTTAAAATTATATTGAAAAATTAAATTTATAATTATAACCTGTTTTAGTGATTATTATGAATTTTTGGAAGATATTGAAGAAGATCCAGAAATGAGACAAAATATAAATATTTTCAAAGATCCTAGGAAATCTATTCCAGTTGATACCAATGAATTATCTGATCCTAGTTATCCGCAAATTAGTCTTGAAGAAATGCTCGAGGATCTCTCTATTGATGATATCGAAATACCTCATGTTTTATAATAACGATTTGAATAAAATTATGTATTATTAATTTTGATATATAATTTTTTAAATTGTATATTATTAATTTTTTAAACTTAAATTAATTTAAGTTTAGAAATTATAAGGCAAATAAATTAGTTTGTTACTCGTTATTTTTATTGTTTAGTAGTTCTATTTATCTGTTGATGGAGAGAGGGAAAGAGAAAGTGCGCGCGTGTGTGTATGTATGCAATATTAAATGTAATATTAATATATATCTTCAATTAATTAATCTTTTCAATATTAACGCCGATTTTAATTGGAACTTGATTTTGCACTGATTTATGTAATAATTGTTTTCATTCCGTGTTCTATATAGAACAACAGCTTTTGCTTTTTGTTATTGTTTTGCTATAAAATAAAAAAAAGTTTCCATTTATTATTATAGAACGATTACAATAGTCTATCAGTTGAAATTATTACAAAAATTTGGCAGAGATATTAAAGTATCTTCTATTATTTTATTCTAAAGAAAGCTAAATTGACAATGATTGAACAATAAAATTTAAAAGTTCATTTTACATATTCTTACTTCATTTATTTGTGCGATATATTCTTATAGAAATAAATTATTCGAATATTTATTCAAATAAATTTTCATAAATTTAATAATTTCTTATTCAATGAAATATTTAATTCATTATTGACGAATAAAATTTTATTATTCGACTCGGATTTTGCTTAACTCTGCATAAAAGATTACATAAATAATATTTTGTTTTAAAAATATGGAATTAAATTGGAATTTAATCTTATTTATCAAATATATTATCAATTATTATTCTAACTGCACTAAATAAAAAAATGTAAAATAATATAACAATAACTTCAACTATTGTTATAGAACTTTCTTGTTCTTGAATCATAATGCATTTTTATAAATTTTATCCATGCAATGGTCATTTCTTACAAATGCATTATCTCGTGTGATATAGCATACATTTCAAATCCTCACGTGTTTATTGATATACATCATCAGCGCAATTTCTGATTAGTCATTCGTTCTTGATTACTCATCGTCCACACTTTTCAACTACATTATCCAAATCCAATTTTATTTCAAAAATATCAAATATAAAATGTAATATTCAAAAATATCAAATATAAAATGTAATTTTCATTGATGAAATTAAAGAAATAAATAAGAATTTTAAAGATTCAGTTCGTTAAAGTATTTGTCTAGGATTTGTAGGTAAACTGCAAATAAAAAGTACTCAATTGATCTTTTGAACGGTTTATAAAATTTACTTAGTTAGATTCATCTTTTTAAGCCAAAAAAATTTGGTGCCTGTTTTATCATATAAATCAACGTGAAAATAATATTGATATTTATCATTATCAGACCGGAAATGCAATCAGACTGATATGTTGACATTATATTAAAAAAGTAAAGAATGATTTGATTGATTTTTTAAAACTTTTATTCTCCTTATTCTTTCCATCATATATATATGTATATGATGAAAAGAATAAGGAGAATAAAAGTTTTAAAAACATCAATCAAATCATTCTTTACTTTTTTAATAATAATAATAATAATAATTATATATATATATATATATATATATATATATATATATATGTATTAAAATGTCATTCTGTTCTTCCTCTAAGAGACAGATTTTTTCTCATGCAAAATGTCTCCCTCTAACAGCGAGAAATGTAGAGATTCCTCGTGTTCCAGATAAAAAATAAAATCTTCCATTTCAGTACTTTGTGCATTAAATAAAAGTTTCATAGTACTTTATATATAACTAATTTATTAATTAACTATTATATATATTTATATATTTATTTATATTATATACTAATTTATTAATTAACTTTATATATAACTAATTTATTTAAATGCATTTAATTTTAAAGATCACAGAACAATCTACGACTGTTTTTTCTTCATATGCGTATTTTGATTGAGTACAGTACATAATGATAAAATTAATTATAAAATTATCTGTATCATTCTTTATGTCTTGATCTTATACATATCATAGACGTAGAAATTAAAAATAATTAATATTTATTCGACGACTACTCGAAAATATTGATAATGTTTAACGCATGAAGCTACGATTCTGTCCTTGAAATCTCCCTCTTCTCTCTTCCAGATTGAACAATACCAATCAAGAGTACATTGAGAAGATCTAAAGAATTTCGACTTTTATTTTACCATAATCATCAGATTGTATGCAAAAAAAATTAATATGTTCAATATAATTAAATTAAAGATATGATTACATTCCTCTTAATGTTGTTTCTCATTAATGTTAAATATTTAAATATTAGCAGCTATTATCATTAGAATGCACATACAAAAAACATTAATAGACAGATTAATTTTTAATGTTTAATAATCTTTTTTATGTACAGTGATAATTCTTTTTACAATCTTTTTTGTGTACAATTTGATGATAATAGCTAATAATTATATTTGAGTATTTAAGATTAATAAGAGGCATCATTAAGAAATATAATCATATCTTTTGAATTATCTCTGATTAAGAAATCATTGTGAAATAAATCATATGCAAACAAATATTAAAATACGCCAGAAGATAAATTCAGGATATTGTCATGTTTTGAGTTTTCTATAATTAAAAGCAACAATGTAAAATATAAAAAATATCCTATAATTACAATAAAATAAATATATTTCGTTGTAATTAAAAACACATTGCTAAGCATAAACTATGTTAAACAATATACTAATAAATTAAACATAAACTACAATGAACAATTTATTATTAAACTCGTATGTAACAAATTTTAAATTTAATTTTTTTTTTACTATGTTAATAAAAATATCTACCACGTTTATAAAAATATAATCTTTTTCAAGTAATTATTAAATAAAATTATATTTGTAATCCTTTGAGTGCGAACAGCGCCTACAGGCGTTTAACTGGGGCCGCTCTCTTGTGGGAACAGCGCCCGATACAAAATACTCGCGTACAACAATATTAGTGTAAAACAATAAAGAAACTAATTTATTTTAATTATTAAGTACGTATCGTGTCTTGTACGCGATAACTTGTAATAGCAAGCACCGTGAATATTGTAACTTCTAGTGTCACGTTCTCTAGTTAAAGTTAAACTTTATTGTTGTTAAATTTACAAACAATTACAAATATTATTATTATATATATAGATATATATTTCGCCAATGTAGAGTAATATTATTTATAAAGGGAAAGAATTAAATTTTCATTGATATTATGTAATACTTAGCCATCCGAAACTCTCATAAATATTAGATCTGCTAATTGAACTAAAATTATTTATTAACATTATTATTATGTTATATTAATATTATTTATTATATACATAACAAATAGACAACTTTTAAAGCTAATATTCTGATTGAATCTACTGTGAGCTCATAACTATTTCACTATTGAACTTTCTGTATTTAATTCTTATATTTAATAAGATATTTAATAATCTGCTCTCTTTGTCCACGATAAGAAGATTAGACGGAAAGAATAATCTAAATGAAAAATGAAAGTTATCTTTAATAACTTTCACACTAACAAAGCTGATGCATTAGCACATAATACGATTATCCGATTATAAAATGGTATTCGATGAACTTTTTATATCAGTATAGTTAAAAATGAAATTTCAAATGAAAAAAAATGAAAAAAGGATCTAACTTTTTAATTTATTTATTTCTTTTTATGTCATCATTTCAATTCATTAAAAATTAACCGATTTATTAAAAATTTAAAATGTCGATTTTAAGTATTCATATTAAATTGAATTAAATCATATCATAAACACACAAAAGTCTTTATCTTTCTCTTTGTTTAAGTTTCTCAACCTTAAGGAATTTATTCAGATTTCTCAATCCCAGTCATTGAGAAATGTACATCCCAATATTGCGATATCTATCTGTTAAAAGAACTGATTCAAAAGATAAAGAGAAATGGAAATAGTTGGAAACACATCGAATTGCGCGCAGTGTAAAAGACAGTGTTCACGGAAAACAACAGAAATGTGGTTTCAACAATTAATTTTGAGTATATTAGTTTTGAGTGTTAGTGGTCTCGCCCAGAATTCAGAAGGTAAAGCAAAATAATTGGTTTAAAATATGAAAATAAATTTCAAATAAAATTATTTTTAATTTTCAATTAAGATGACAAATTTTCACTAATCAGATATCTGATTTGTATAAATGATAGTATTAAATTATACTTAATTACATAATATGCAATTAGAATTATGTGTAATTCAATAATCTTAATGTCTAAATATCATAAATCTAAATATCGAATTTTTTCCACCAATTGAAGTTAAAAAGAATTTTCTTTAAATTATTCAATAAAGATTTATTCGTAAAATTTCGCCATATGTTATAATAAAAAATAACAAATTGATTCATTAACAGATATAGACGTAAACTTGTTTTCAAATGAGATTGAATTATGGACGCAGTTGCACCATGAAAGAGAATTATTCAAAGATATGATAAATTCTTTGAAAATTCCTACAGAACTACAGAACTCTGACTGGAGAACATTTTCAGCAAATGCAGGCTCTAAAATATGTGTGTTATGTCGTGGAATTTTGAGAACGTTTATCAATTTACGACGTAAAGGAATGTCTGAAGAAGATATAAGAAATAATATAATTAAATTATGCATACTGTTTAATATTCAAACTGAAAATGTTTGCAAAGGAGTTATTGAATTAAACTTGGTAATATAATACTTGTATTTAACTAAATTTACCAAAATATTATTGTATAAATTGTTCTAATTTCTTTTATTATTTCTGTAGCCTATCATTTTATACATCATCGATTCTAAACCAAATTTGACGGCTGCTACAATTTGTGGTGTGGTCCTAGAATCAAAATCTTGTCCCTTGACTGATCCTGAATTTGACTGGATTATTGATGTTAATAACAATTCTCACGCAGTTACGGAAAATGAAACGCAAGAAGAAATAAAAATTCTACATATAACAGATATTCATTATGATCCTCTCTATGAACCGAATGGTAATTCCAATTGTGGAGAACCACTTTGTTGTCAAAAAGGACAAAATAAATCTGATATGACTTCATTCGCTGGCTTTTGGGGAGATTATAACTCTTGTGATACTCCATGGCATGCGATCACTGATGCTTTAGAGCACATGAAAGATACACATCAGGTATTAATGCTACAATTAATTTAGAAGATAAAGAAAAAAATTAATTACACATTTAACCCGAGATTACCCACGTGGGGGTCTAGTCGCCGGGATGTACCTGCGCTAGACCCCCAGGTGGGTAATCCCGGGTTAATCTAATACTCTTAAAATCTTATTTAAAATATACATACTCTAAAAATCTTACTTTTACATTTTCTTTTACTTTGATATGAATCTAAATTATTATAGATAACGTATCATTTACAAAAAGAAATTAGATATGTTTTAAAAATTAATTTTATGATAAATTGCAAGTATTTTAAAATGCAGGTTTATATTATATTTTAAGTAAAATTTGATTTAATTCCTAGGGTATAGATTTTATATACTTCACTGGCGATATCATAGATCACGGAGTATGGGAAACTTCAGAAGAAGGAAATATACAAAGTCTTACAAAAATTTATGACTATATTCATAGTGTTTTTAATAATACTATAATATATCCAATACTTGGAAATCATGAATCAAATCCTTTAAATCAGTGAGTTTATTAAAATTTCCTATAAAATTTTTCATGATACACACAAAAAATATTTCATAATAGTTGTTATATATGTATACATATAAATTTATTTACAAATGATTCTACATAAATATTCTACATAAAAAATATATATATTATATTTTTTAAAATTTAATAGTTCAGATAATATTGACTTTAATTTTTACAATCAACAATTATAAACATAACTCAAAATTGATATAAATATAATTTGAATTCTTCTGACTAAAGATAAAACAATATATATAATCTGTTTATCTACTATATTTTAAAATAAGTGATTCACTTCCTTAATTGTATTGTATTATAAATTTACAATATAATTAAGGAAGTGAATAACTTATTATATATAATAAATTACGTATTACAAAAATATTTAAAATATGCAAATGAATATTGACATAATTATAATTCATGATTTTCTAAATTATATATAGATTTGCACCAAAAAATATAACACAAGACAATTTAACTACAAATTGGCTATATGAATTAGTGGCTGATTTATGGATTGGATATGGATGGTTACCAGAATCTGCACGATCTACTATATCTCAAGGAGGATATTACACTGTTGTCCCCAAAAAAGGGTTTAGAATCATAACTTTAAATAGTAACGTGTGTTATTCCTACAACTGGTATGTGAAACAAATATAATTATGTTACTATACAAAATAAATTTTCAAAAAACTAGTAAAATTTTAAAATCGATTCAATTTTATAATTTATTTTGTGACTTACTTTCTCATAATTCTTCCTTCACAATTATTTTTTCTATACAGGTGGCTTTGGTATAATCCAAAAGATCCTGATAATCAATTACACTGGCTTGCAACTATTCTTTCTGAAGCAGAAAAGAACAATGAATTTGTACATATTTTGTCACATATACCTCCTAATAGTAATAGCTGTCTAAAAACGTGGAAACGAGAATATTTAAAAATAGTCAATAGATTCTCACATTTAATAAAAGCTCAATTCAATGGCCATACTCACAATGATGAAATAGCAATATTGTATAATTCTGATATGGAAGCAAACAATGTTGCTTGGAATGGTGGTAGTATAACAACTTACACAAAATTGAATCCAAATTATAAAGTATATACAGTAAATTGCAGAAATTATGTAAGTTATTTTTTATTTTATTTATGACATAATAAAAGATAAATTAAATTATAAAGTTATAAATTATAAATAATTGTAAATTTATTATAATTTGAAATAAAAATTCTTTTCTTATAGGAAGTAGCTGATTACCAAAATTGGATGTATGATCTCAGTTCTGCCAATGAAAATATCCATGCAAGACCAACTTGGTATAAATCGTATTCCTTTAAAACAGAATATGGTCTTCCAAATTTATCTGTTAAATCTTTAAATAATTGGCTTCCTAAAGTAGCAAAAAATGAAACACTAATAAACAAGTATTACAGGTAAATTTAAAGATTATTAAATATTGCTAAATCATAGTAATTTATAATAACTTATTTTATTATTGTAGGAATTTTTACAAGCAAGCTAAACCTTCTTTACAAGAAACTTGTGATATAAATTGCAAAAAGAAACTTTTATGTAGAGTAATTGTTCATTCAAAAAAAAAAATGCTATGCGATAACATTTTAACTTCTTCAGTACATGTTTTATAAAAAAGAGTTATAAGTGCATAATATGTTTTTAATAAATAAACGAAATAAATTTTTCTCAATCTCAAAAATTATATTAATGATTTAAAATTATAAATAACATTACTAAAAATTATATTAATAATAATTTAAATGAATATATATTTGAAGCGTATATATGTGCATTTGGTGACTGTCGATTTTAATCCATAATATGGTACTGAAGAGACTTAAAGAATTAAATTATTATAATTGAAATAAGAGATCAAATTTTTTAATATAATAAATTTAATACATTTGTAATATGAATTTTACCTAATTAAAATTTACAAATTCTTAATAGTATTCATAAGCTTTATTTAATACTTTACAAATCTACCCATTTCGCTATTGATTTATCGAAAACTTTTTCCGATGGAATTTTATCAAACGCATTAATCTAAAAGAAAAATAATCAAGTTATTATATAGTATTTCATAGAAAACAATAGTACTTTCTAATTACCTGTTTTCTAACATAAATTAAAAGTTTCTCTAGTTGTTCAGGATCGTTACACTCTAAGACAAAAAACCTTCTCCATAATGCACTAGCTAGAACTTTGTCATCTGACATAATGCCTTCATCATAACCAACTATAGCTGCATTAAATTGATATGATAAGTCCAACAGTTGTTTCTTTTTTGTTTTTTCAGTCATTGGCTAGTAAAAAAAAAGTTATAAACATTTTATACTAATTCATTACCAAGTATAAAATTTTATGGAATAAGATTAAAATTAGAATAGAAATTAGAAATATAAAGCTTAAACATAGAAGGTTAAATTGAAATAGATCAAAAATAGATAATAATGCATAATTTATTAATTACTTACACCAAGTAGACCTATTCTTATAGTAATATCTTGCCACATAGCCTCAACCATATTTTTTACAACCAGTTCACCCTTTTTTCCTTCGGCCATAAAACGTACCATTAACATCCAAACATGCAGTTCTGTGATTAGGAACCATGAGAAAAATGTATCTGACATATTGAAACCTAATAAATAAAAATAATGTCAAACTATTAAATAATTATATATAATTTAATAAACTATTAAAATTATTATATATAATGAGACTATATCAAATCAGCAAGAACTTAAGAGTAATGATGTACCTTTGAAAAATATTGAATAATTAAGTCTGTCAGGAATGTCATCGTATAAGTCATAACCCAATGCACTTAATCTCTAAAATACAAAGGAATATAAATAGGATTACATAAATATTAAAAGTATATATAGATATAGTTTTGAATAAAATTGATGATGAACAATTTATACTTACGTATCTTTGTTTATAGAGATCAAATCTATGTGACAAGTTTTTAATTACTCCAAATTGACTTACTGATTTGATTACATTTTTGGATACTTGTGCATTTTTATGAAAATAACAATACTGAGGTCTAATTAAAATATTTCTATCACTTTTATCAATGAACTTACATCTTGTTATGTACTTCAGTGTTGACAATAATGGTATCTTTCATCACAAATTAGTTCACATCATCCATTAGAAAGAAGAATTTAATTAATTAGATATCATAAATATAAAATACAAAATTACAATTAAATTATTTTTTATTATTAATGAAGTAATAAAATACAAATAAATAAATAAATAAAATATATGAAAGATATAAATTTATAAAATATACTTAAAAATGCATATAATAAACTTTTGTATATTATTAAAATTTATACATTTGTAGATTTATAAAGTGAGTATGCTGTTAACAATTGATTACATAGGACATGGATATAAATTACTATAATGCATGTCATTGTCAAAATTAAATGAATAAATAAATCATAAAAATATATAAAAGGGCAAAAGTAACAAAAAAAGTTATTACATATTATAACATAAGAAATTAAAATCATTTACTATTTTTAGCTATTAGCTATATTATAACCTCCATTATAAATGAAAATATGAGATTTAACAGTTACCGTTCTTACGCAGTGCATCATCCTGTTATATATATTTAAACTTTGTAATACAATATAAAAGACATTTAGTTTTTCAGTTTTTAAATTGAGAAAATTACAACCCCTACGTGTCTTTCAAATACAGACATTTTTCTCCACATGTGTTCTCCACATCTGAACACAAATCGCGGCAATATTTGAAACTATCGCGTTGCGATATGAACTATGATTTTACTAAAAGATATTTCTTTGCAAGTGATATTTAATTTGGATATTTAAAAGTTATTAATCGTTAGAAATTTATTGTATGCTAAAAATTATAAATAGTTTTTTTAAAATGATAAAAGTCTTCTATTTCTCAATATGTAATGATAATTTTGATAATTTTGTTTTATATATAAGCTTTCTTGGATGTATGTATTTGTAATATGTTCCACTTTTAAGTTTTCAAACATTGACAAAATAAAATGGTACATTAGTTATAATAGGTACATCTAGGCATAATTATGAATTATGTTTGATAAATAAATAAAATTAAATATTCAACATTTATAAGATAATTTATAATTCAATTATCTTATAAATATATATTATTTTTCCTATTCACTAATATTCTTTTATGCAAATATTTTCAGAATCATTTTGATGTTTCAGATTCCTTCATACATATTCAATGGAGTAAAATGTCAAAAAATATGACAACATTTTCAAATTTCAACATATGATTATGTTAAAAAAACAATTATTTTCTTTTAAATTCAATATATCTAAATTTCTAAATTTTTTTCAAAATGCATTACTTCTTCAATGAAGTATAAAGATTTTAACTGACTTGCATAGAAATGTATTATCTTTTGAAGAAATTAAAAGTTCTTTACAATCTCGTTATGTATATCCTATTATGTAAATACATGAATATTACACACATGCATATTACGCAATTGCACATCAAACAACTACAGGTTTAAGAATATTCCTAAATGAAGTCTCCTTCATTTCCTCTTATTACTTTTCTTTTATTTGATTAAATAGTATTACAGAATAGAAGTTTACTTTTATTATTAACTGCAACAACGTGTACAATTGTTAATTAACAGCAACATAATGTATGATAAAAGTTTAGGAATAAATGAAAAAACTTTCAACTAAACTTTTAGACTTGGAAAAACTCTAGGAATATGTAACAAAAAATTCCGTTTGATCTATTGTTTTAAATATAATTTATAGATTAAATTTACTAAACTTCAATATATCTGATAATTAAAAATGTATTTAGTATTGCAAATATATTAGTTATTATAATTTATAATATAGTTATCAAAATTTTAACAAGAAATCGCTAATGACGCATATACGTGATCGATATAATTTTAAATAACCCCTTTATAAAAAAAACATGTATGATATGAATTATTGAAATAGTATATATTTGTATATATTTTAACTTCATACATAATAATATTAACTATAAATATATGTGTATTTTTAAACGGATATTTACTTTTTTTCATATAAGTTATGATAAAAAATTTTATTTATCTAAAAAGTATGAATTACTTTAGTAAAATTTGTAACTATACTCATAACTTACAATTTTTAAGTTAATATTTTAAAAATAAAAATTTTCAAATAAAGTAGTTTTCATCAAATAATAATTTAAAAATGATAATAATGATGATAATTTAAATAAATATAATATGTTCTAAATTACATATGTTAATATCTGAAATATGTATGAAATAAAAAAATTTTCTTAAGATTAAAAAAAAAATGTGTCACAAAATTTAAAAATATTATATAAATAACACAAATATTACAAATATTAAACTACAATTCAATTATTACATAAAATCTCCAATTTGAATAGAATTTTTTGTTAGTAAAAATTAAATAAATTTTAGACACATTAATGAAATTGAGAATTTCCAATTAGCCTATGTAACTTGAAATGTCAAGCTCAAAATTTTAGGCAGTAGCATTTACGACAGTAGTTATGTTCTAAAGTATTGATATAAATATACATATATCACATACATTTTTCTTATTAATATTTTCCTATTATTAGGAATTAATAATTCCTAATTATAGATTTTTGATATGACTTAATTGTTAATAATAATTTAAAATTCGTAGGTAAAGATTTACGCATGCGTTTTTACATGCTTATCTGCATTACATAGTGACTGTGTTAAAGGGAGCAACTAAACTATACAAATAAAATGTAAATTATATAAAGAAAAAAAAAAAAAATTGCAAAAATATAAAGCTCTGTCAGAATGTATTCCACAAAAACACCCACTTTAAGAATCGACGAGGCTGATCTCAAATGCAAAAATGGTTGTGGATTTTACGGAAACGCAGAATGGGAAGGTTATTGCAGCAAATGTTATCGGGAATATTTACAAAAACGGAGATCGCAGACAGAATGTAATGTTTATGGACAGGGATACGATTTGTACGTTGATTAATTTATAATCGAATTCACTCCAGCAAATTTTTTTACTTTTGAAATTCATTTCATATTTGTATGTAAATATAATATAAATTTTATAAAATATTTGTATCTTTTTCAAAAATCTCTTCTGATAACAATTACATTACAGCGAAAGAAAAGTTAAGATAGATTTACTTTTCAATTGACATTAAACACTTTATTAAGATATATTAATATTCTTTTAATGCTAATCTTTTTTACATATAATATATATACAGCATACAATTAGAAATTATACTTTGTACTTCAGTTTTGTTCTTTTACATTTGTGTCTCTAGCAGTTAGATTTTTATTGCCTTAACATAACGTCTTATTCGTTCCTTTTAAAAGCAAATAATTTAGAATATTTCTCAAATATATAATAAGAAATATTTTATTTATTAAAAGAAATACATTATATATATTATTAATAGGTATTGTTACGTTATGAGTAACATTATCAATGTTTCAGGGCTTCTTCCAATAAAAATACAATTAGTGCACATCAAAAATATGAGGAGAAGAAAGTACAACAAGAAAAAAAGTATAAGTTATTAAATATATCTTTTCGCAAGCCAGTTACAAAAGGTACATTTATTATATTATATATAGTTTTGTATTTAACTTCTGCAAAATTTTGTTTCAATATATATTAAGAAATATGCGTTATATTATTACTTTATTCATATTTTTTTTATTAGACATCTACATTTTTGTACAGAAATATTATTATTCTGAAAGTTTTGATTTTTTTAATTAGTACAGGGGTACCAAGAATTGCTTTATGAATTAACAAAAGATAATCCTGACCTTGAAAAAGTAAAAGCAGACAATCGTGATTTAATAGCCATGATTGCTAAAACACCAGTAGAAAGAGATGTTAGAAAGTGTATGCATTCATTTATTATTGAGATACTTCAAAATAAAGATGTGAAAAGAATAGAAGAGCTTTCAGAGATTACACAAAATTTTTATCAAGTATTTGCGAAACGTTTAGAAAATAGTGCTAAATATACAGGTACTTAGAATATAAATTCAAATTGAGATAATTTGAACATTAACAAATTAGTTTATTGAAAGTTATAAGATAAATTTGCTTTATAAATGTTTTAGATATAACACCAGAAGTTAAAGAAAAATTATTGGATTATGTAGAAAGATATGCGATGACTCTACTCTACAGGATTCTTTTTTGCCCACCATTTACAAATGATGAAGAAAAAGATTTAGCAATACAAAAAAGGTAATAAATATATAATAAAAATATACAAAATAAAATGACATCTATAATAATTACAGAATCCGACAATTGAATTGGGTTAGTGGAAAAAATTTGGAATGTCGAATACATGAAACTAGCTCTGAAGTTAGAGAACTAGTTTATACTTCCATAACTGGTTTGTTTTTACAAACTTTAAATTTCAATGATTAAATGTATAATATTTATTAATCAATTATTTGAAAATAGATTTCTATTTGTTGTAGATTTATTAAATATGGATTCTGCTAAAGCTCCACAAGAAAAACTTTCGTGTGTTATTTATTGTTGTCGAAATATATTTCTAATGTTACAACAATCTGTTGGTGGACCTGCATCTGCAGATGAATTTCTTCCTGCCTTAATTTTCATTGTTCTAAAAGCTAATCCTGCTCGTCTTAAAAGTAACATCAATTTTATTACTAGGTTTTGTAATGCAAGTAGATTAATGACGGGGGAAGGTGGATATTATTTCACAAATTTGGTAAAATTTATTTTATTTATGAAAAACATTATGAAAAACATAACTATTTTATAATAAAACAAGTGTAATAATCTTCTAGTGCTGTGCCGTATCTTTTATTGAAAATTTGACAGCTGAATCATTAAATATGGATGAAAAAGATTTTAATGCTTATATGTCTGGAGAACGTGTACCTGCTAATACATGGGAATCTGCTTTAATGATATGTGAAGTACGTATTACATCTTTCTTTAATAATAATTATTAGATACTTTTCACAATTTGTTTTAACATATATACAGAGTTTGCACCTAATGTGTGAAGATATAACACTTCTTGATGAAATGAAAGCCAAAACTACAGAAATAATGACAGAGGCATTAAATTTAAAAGAGAAGATGTTACAATTTCAAGAAGAAATGAAATCAGAAGTAAATACGGTTTTAGACAGAACTCCATTGTTAATTACTCATAGCCAAAGATTACCTACTAATTTAGATTGTGAAGATATTGAAAGTTATCAATTACCACCTCCCATTATTCCACAAGTAATATTTTTAAAATTTTCATTTATAAATATATATATAATTATAAATTTATTACAGTTATTTATAGTTATTTATTATTAAATAGCTATTTATGATAAATTGTAGGTTTGTCCTACCACAATTAATAACTCAACACCACAAAACGATATGAGAACCTCTTTAATAGAAGATTGCATTACACCATCTCCTACTTTTGATTTTCCATCTTTCATTGGTGATGATAGTTTTGATGTAAGCAAAGCAGAGGATGAAACGAGTCTTATAAGTTTAGATACACAAAGTGATTTTGATACACAACAGGACAAATCAACAAATGAATTACTAGTGTCTACTCATTTGAATTTGCCATGTTCTACGGAATCAGAGCAAGAAGATTATCATGGATTCACTGTGCAAGGTTCAAATATACCTACAATTCCTTGTAGTACTGGAGATTTATCTTTAAATACCACAGAAATGGATTGTGAAAATTATACAAGTTATTTCCATAATACATAGAAAAATTTTATTTTAATCGAAATTCTTAAAAAAATGTTGCTTAATTAACAGAATAGATTATGCAATATTATATTATTGAAATTTTATATGCAACATCTACTAGATGATTTTTGTTATCAGAGTTACTTCATCATCTTGAATGTTAATGTAAAAAATGTAAGTTCTTGTAAAAATGCATGATTTTGAACAAAAATAGAATATTTCGTTAAAACTAAATGAATAATGAATAGAATATATTGGTATATACCAGAACTATACCTGCACCTGTGAATGTGTTATAGGTTTGACAAAATGTTTGGTAAGATAGGTGCTCACTACATTGATACTTGTATTCTTGAAAATATGAGTTACTTCTTATATGTATGAGTTGATTATTTATCTCTATAATATGAAAATATAAATTGCTATAGATAATTGTTTATACAATTAAATCAATGTATAAAATTATTACATTTTGCTTACTTTATTAGAAACTAAATTTGTTTTAAATAAAATTCTTTTTATGAAAATATAAAAATAATGCATGATAGATTTTTTAATTTAATAATAATTTAATAAAAATTTGTAATTTTTAAAAAGTATTTTAAAACTGAAAGTGATGAAGTACTCCTGTTTTAAAATTTATGTTTAGCACAACCTTACAAAAATCACTTAGTAGATATTGCATACTAGAGCAAAAGCTTTAATTTATTGGATAGTATTATTAGACAACATATATTAATATATATTACATATACAATGTAAATTATTTAAATTATTTTAATCCTACAAAAATCTGTCCTAATAAAATAGAAGAAGAATTTTTATTGAAAAGTTAATTAAATTATACCTATACACATTTTTAATACACTATTATTTAATTTTAGTAATTAAAATAAGAAGAAAATAAGAGGAATTCTTCTTAAGGTACTAAAATACTTAGTCTAGTTATTTTACAGTATAATTATTATTTTAAATATTTTACAATATTTTAATCTATAATTAAAAATATATCAAATTTAATACATAAAACTTCTCCAATATAAGTATAAAGGAAGTAAATGATCTTTTCTCTGTAGTTTTGCATTAAAAACATCAAAGTCTGCTTTCCTTAATTCATTTAAATATTTTTGTAAACAAATTATTGGCAAGAATATTAAATTCGCTTCCTTTCCCACATTATGTTTAAGAGAAATTGTCTAAAAATAACAGAACTTTTATATTAAAATATAAAATATCAAATATAATATTTTTCTTTTTTTTTTATTAATCCATTAGAGATGTTTGATATATACTTACAGCATCTAAATGTAATTTCCCCTGAGAAGCTACATCATATATTACATCACAGAAATTTTTACTTGATTCACCCTGTAATACAGCCTCTGCAGAAACATTATGTTTCATTAAAATATCTTGTGGTAACATGTTTATTCTTTTACTGGCATTATATGGAACTGATCGGACTAAGTTAATAATGCCATGTGCCTTGCCCATATGACTCGCAGCATGATCAGCATTAATATTATTTACACCATGTGCTTGTAGAAGAAGATAATAAATGGAAGAGTTACTATATTCTGCATATTTTTCTATTGCACTCATATCTTGAAATGAATAGTCTCGAATCTTTTCTAGTCTTATATCAATTAAACGTTTAAAATAATGTTTAGAAAGAGGATGTTCTTCTAAAATCTGCAAAGATTTTTCTTAAAGTTGTTCTTATAGTTTGTCAAGTGACAACGCAAAAAAAAACTGGCAGAATAAAAATACAAAATTATTCTCACTTTGTGTAACTCCAACATAACAGGACTTCTTGGAGGGTTTCCTTTATATGTATTGTTTAATGCATCTGTCCAAAACTGTAATCTCATCTCTCCTATTTTATAATCACTTACTTGATCCCTTATTTGAGAGATCTCAACATTAAATCCACGAATTGCAAACGCGCTTGCTTGGTATTTATTTGATAATAATAATGTGCACAAAAAATTTTCATAATCATATTTTCTGAAAAAAATCAAGACAATGAAAGAAATAAAAATTTATTAATGACTTTTTACATATATCTTTATTTGTTAATTGTTTTACAATTTATAAAAATTGAATTTTCTCCTAAGTAAATAAAATAAATAAAATATTTTTTCTCTCATCTGATTGTTAATTTATACAATAACAAATAATGTAAACACTTAAAATAACCATAATTTTCAATTGTTATGCACGTATCCATTATTATTAACTGTAAAATAATACCTAACTAGTTCGAAACAGTATGTAGCTGGTGTTTGTTTTGTCGTACTTGAATGCCTTATAATTTGCAATAACACGTGTTTAAAACAAAAATTTTTATTCATAACTAACATTTGTGTGGCGTTAGACATACTCAATACGAACTAATATAGACGTCTTCGATAGAATTAAACGAATAATATGAGAAACAAATAAACAATAATTGTTAATTAATGTAGTCGAATTTAACATTGACTTAATAATATATTGAGGTATGTTACGTTATGTCCTTATTATAATTATTTGGAACACATATTACAGTGTAAGAAATATTTGTATAATAAAAGTAAGAAATAAATAAATAAATAAATAAATTATTTATTCTTATTTTTTATGAGAATATTAATAAATATTCAGAAATTTGCGGAAAATGTACACGTGATAAATATATTTGCACAATTCCTTGTTGCACGATAGGTTAACTAGTATGAGTAGTTCAATTCAAGAATAGTTAACAAATGTAATGTGTAGAAAAATTCAAAAAAAAAGAAATATTGTAAATTTATATATAATAATGCATGGAATTGTAAATAGATACAGTGAAGGAAAAATTTTAAAAAACAAATCGGACAGAATTTAAAGTTACGTGCAATAAAAGTACCAGCAATACTTAAAAAGTTTGTTTTAATATCAACAGTGATATTATTATAATATTATATAATATTTTGTTAAATGAAAGATATCATAATAAAGTACGTAAATCAGGAAGAATCATTAATAATAGTTTACAAAAGAGTGTATTAGTTCACTCAAATAATGAAATTAAACAGTATCTTTATTATACATCCATATATACATTATATACTATATAAAAAAATTTGAATTTAATAGATAATGTACGATAAAAACAATATAAAGTGCATGGAGAAAAATACAGAGTAATTATCATTATATACATATAATTTTAAATATGTACATATTTAAATATACATTTTATATATAAAATTAATATTAATATTATAAAATTAATATCAATTTTGTATGTATTTAATTAAAGTTTTATTATGTTATTTAAATTATAACAAAAATTTTTCATTGATTTTGTGATGAAATTCAATTATAAATATCCCATAATGCTATGTATCCATCTTTTGCAGCTGTAGCCATTATCAATTTATTATTATAAGCTTTTATTCCTTCTGTAGAATAAATAATATCTTGTACAGTATCTTTATGTTGACATAAAACAGCTAATGGTTTTAAGGTTTTCCAAGAATATATTCTAATCCGGTTGTCCCATCCTCCAGTCGTCATAATTTTAGTATCAGGTCTAATTGTAATTACAGAAATTCCAGGATTTGTCAGAGTTATTTTATTTTTATTATGCAATAGATGATTAACTGATAAACTAAATATCTAAAAATGAAAAATTTATATCAATGTAGACCTAATTAGTTCTCTATTTATTAATTTAATGAAACAATTCTTTCTAGTTCAATTATTTGTTTTATTTTTTATGTTTATTTTTTTTACCTGTATATTATTAGAGGGACCAGCAATGGCCCCTTTTGATAATGTAGTATCAAAATCTAATGCCATTGGACATGCTTCTACTGTTAAAGAACTTAATATTTTATTTTGCCGAACATCCCATAGAATTAATTCTCCTGCTTCATAAGCAACTAAAACTTTTTCATTTTTTAGTGGTTTGATAGCCATTACTTCTCCTAAATTCTTGGAATTATGAGAATTCAATTTCAGTTCAGTATTAAAAGTATTCAAAGATAATACTCCAACTGCAGAGTCTTTAAGTGGTACAAATATTTCATTTCCAGAAAATACTTGAAACCTGTTATAAATAATTTAAAAATAATTTATTTTACGTAATAAATATAATGTCTTAACTAAATATTCGAAAAACTAATTTTAATACAATATATATAGATATAATATATACCTGCAATAGTGATAAAAATCTATGTTAATGGACTTAAATGCAGTCCATTGAGTTTCTGTTTTTTTATACATTTTGATTAAACCACATTTATGTTGTACAAACAAAGTATTATTGTTTAAGCTTTGCAAATTTAAACAAGAATCTTCTGATATAATTTGATATAATTCTCTATTTGTCTTTAACATAAAAGAATTATATTAGAAAATTTATTTTATACATCTAACAATGTATTTATGTAATAGTTTTTATGTTTCATGTGAATCTATAGAAAATTTTTAAAATCATTTAATGAGATACAAAAAAAAATTAAAATATTTTATTTACATTTAGATCCCAAATGTGAATGTTGCCTTTGGTAGTGCCTGCATAAAGATGTTCTACATTGGGAGTTATTTGAAAAAGAATGCAATTCACACAACCCATATCACCACGAAAAAGATATTTTGGATCCGGAGGAAGTGTCGCCATTGAAGTAAATTTTATATAAATTCACTACTGTAATGTTTGTAATAGTATAAATAAAGATTTTAATTAAAAGCTTCATTCAGTTTGATTTGGAAATATATATAAATGCACAAATTTATAGTAGTATAACAATTTTTAAAAAGGATTTAAAAAGGACATTTTTAAACGTGAATATTTATAAAAATAAATTTAATTTGTTTAACTGCAAACACTCACATAAAAATTCTTAGTATAAATCTTTTTGTAATATGTAATTTATATGAATACCTATATAAGAAAGAAACTTTGCAACTCAGCAATTCTTTCTAATTGCTAATTTTTTGAATTTTCATCATAGTTTATTTATTTATAAATAACTTTTTTAAGTACTTTTGTAGAATAATGTATTATTTTAAATAAAAATAATTACAAGCTAAATATGAGTAAACTAATGAACATTTTTATTTTTTACCAAATATGAGAAACTAAATGAATATTTTTATTCTTTTATTACATTTTATATAGTTTTTCAATAGTTCAATAATATTTCAATAGTTTTCAATAATTCTGTTCTTTCCTGTAACTTAAATGATATTAAATACTTATGAATTCCATTAAATATTTCATTATAGCTTTCATTTTGCACTCCAATAAATTTCAATTCTTCAAAGTTTGATATTTTTAGGTTATAGGAAAAATTTCCAAAATGCAACAAAATTAATATAAATAATATAGTACGTAGAAAAATTAACATGAATAATATAATAGATAGAAATTCAAACTATTAAAATAAACCTGTATAACTCTTTGATTTCATTAATAAACAAATAAATCTACTTCAATTCTGTTTACACTGATATACATGTATTCTGAAGTTTGTAAGCACACATTTTTGTATAAAATTTTCTTTTACGTACGCAAACTATAATATTAAAAATGAAAAAGAATAAAAATATTTATCTCGTTCTGGACTATAATTTGTTATTAATATTATTACAGACATATATATATACATACTATAATATAGTAATACAGTATAGTAATATACTATATAGTATATACATACAGTATAGTATACAGTAATATAGTAATAGTAGTATATAGTATAGTACACATATATATAGTATATAAAATATAATATAGAATATTAAAATAAAAAAATTGAAGTTGACACTTAGAAACCGTTGTTAAAAGTTACAGTATATACGCTAAACAACAGACAAAAATATACGCTAAATTATTTGACTTTCAACTATTTATTCGTTGTAAAAATATTTCGCAAGTCCTTTACGTATATATTTTCAAAAAGTGAAAAATTAATGACAAATGTAACTAAATAAACAAAAGTTTTTAACGCGTAACGTAAATGTTTGATTTACTCCTAGAATAACAATTGTTATTAATATTTACAAATATAATTATTACTGTTTACAAAATTAAATTTTCACAAATACTGATTGTCATCTCTTTACCAGATGAACATTTGTAAATGCATTTAATTTACAATGTACGGTGAAAATTTAGTGTACAAAAGTTTTCGTCAACATCACGTTCGGTCAAGCTCCGGCTTTGTTGTCAGACGCAAGGTATAGTGATGATTGGTTACGAGAACTGCTCGCTTCCGAGGAAGCGTCTGCTCAGTTAACAGTTTATATACGAGCGACGGTAGAACAAGTTTCGTATCTACTTTGAGCCAAGGGAAACGTGAGTTTCGATCGAAATTTGATGAGATTCTTTCGCGTGAAGCGCACGAGGAGTGGATCGATCGTTCGGTCATGAATAAAGATTGACGAACGACGCTTAGAGGTGCTTCACCGTGTAACGTCCGTGATTTAACCCCTTGCGTGTAAACTCTCTTCCGTTTACCGATAGAAAATGATCAAATCTCCCTGTGGTAAATGTCAGTGCGGGGTATTTTTTATAAGATATACATCTCCCTGTAAAACATCGTAGCCTGAAGATCCGTGAAGATCAATGACTGAGACAAGTAAATTGGCAAACGACGGACGTATCGGCTATGCCCGTATATGTCACGGACGTGTGCGTTAAGTGATCGAGGATCTTTTTACGATTTTTTTTTAGAATGGCTGTTATCAGTTTGATAATTATCCTGACTGCATGCTTCTTCAAACTTGTCCTGTTCTCTAATGGTGAGTAACATTCGGCGCTTTATTTTCTACATGTAGTAGATAACAGAGGTTATGAGAGGTGGCTCATTTGTAGCTCATGATCATGCCTGTTACAGTTTGTCTCTTTTATTGTTGTGTGCAGTGTGTTGATCTTCATTACATTTCAAACGTTTTAGTGCAGTTTTCGATGAGCTTCAAAGATTACTTTGCAACATCAAGTTAATTTTTTATCACTATTTATTAGTGTGTATTATAATTAACCAATTTGCTAAAGTTCAGCAATATCATTCAGTATTATGACTTACAATGTTACACTTGAGTCATGAATTTCAAATTTTGTATTTATATTTTGTTTAAATTTGTAAGAAGAAGACAGTAATGGAAATTGTTATTTTTAGGATCACCGACTCTTCTCTTTGTCACGCAAAAGGATATTAGGATGGCCAATGCTTCTCGTACTAATAAAGTAGTCACAATTATAAAAGATCTCTCTGAAGGCGCGGCGTTAGATTTTTACTTTGAGCATGAGTTGGTATGTTGGTCTGACAGTGGTTTAGAAATAATTCAGTGCATTCAGACAAATGGTACCCACACTGGTGAAAGGACGATCATCGTGAATTCCAGTTTAATTTCTCCTGATGGCTTAGCTTGCGATTGGTACACAGGAAAGTTATATTGGACAGATGGAGAGAAGAATAGAATAGAAGTGACTAGTATCGATGGACGTCACAGGAAAGTCCTCTTTTGGACAGATATTTATCAGCCAAGAGCTATTGCTCTTGTACCAATGAAAAGTATATTATTTTGGACCGATTGGGGCGACATACCTAAAATAGAAAGAGCTGCGATGAATGGAGATCCATCAACAAGAGAAGTGATTATTTCTGACGATATATTTTGGCCAAATGGTTTAACAGTAGATTATGAAAATGAGTTGGTTTACTGGGTAGATGGAAGACTTAAATTTATTGCGGTAATGGATTATTATGGAAGAAACAGAAGAAAAGTTATAGAACAGGGGTTAGATTATCCTTTTGCAGTGACGTTTTTTGATCACAAATTATATTGGACTGATTGGAAAACGTGGTGTGTACATTCGTATGATGTTCGTCAAAATCAGGCACATCCTAGAGAATTATTGCATGGGGAATATATACCAGGTGACATAGAAGTTTGGGATATTAGAAGACAACCATATGGGAATCATCCTTGTGAAAAAAATAATGGAAATTGTTCGCATTTATGTCTTTTAAGTATGACAGAACCTGGATATAGCTGTGCATGTCCTACAGGTGTGAAGTTAGTGGATAATTTAACATGTGCAGAAAGACCAGAAGAATTGTTATTGATAGTTCAAAGAAATGAAATTTGTCGAATTTCTTTAGATTCACCAGATTATACTAATTTTGTATTACCATTAACAGGTATTTAATAGCTATTCTATTAATGTATTTATTTATTTTGCCTCTTTTTAAATTTATACATATAATTTTTCAATAAAATTAGGAATTAAACATGCAATAGCAATAGACTTTGATCCTGTGCAAGAAATGCTTTATTGGACAGATGAAGAAGCTCGCGCAATTCGTAGAGCATCCCTTGATGGTTCTAATCAAGAAAATATTATAACGACAGAAGTGGAAAATCCTGATGGAATAGCTATCGACTGGTTGGCGCGGAATCTTTATTGGACTGACACAGGAACAGATCGAATTGAAGTAGCCCGATTAAATGGCACAAGTAGAAAAGTACTAATAAATGAAGATTTAATCGAACCCAGAGCAATTGCTCTAGCCCCTGAATTGGGATGGATGTTTTGGACGGACTGGAATGAAAAACGTCCAAAAATAGAACGAAGTAATCTTGATGGTACAGAACGTATTCTCTTAGTAAATAAAGACATTGTTTGGCCAAATGGAATTGCACTAGATCTTACACGATGGAAAATCTATTGGTGTGATGCAAAAACAGATAAAATTGAAGTGTGCAATATGGATGGTACTGATAGAAGAGAAGTAATAACAGATAATCTTCCACATCTTTTTGGATTAAGCTTATTGGGAGACTATTTATACTGGACTGACTGGCAAAGACGAAGTGTGGATAGAGCGCATAAACTTACAGGGGGTGAAAGAGAAGTTATCGTTGATCAAGTTCCAAATGTCATGGGTCTAAAAGCAGTGCATTTAGGAAAAGTTAACGGTACAAATCCTTGTGTGAAAAGTAATGGTGGTTGTAGTCATTTGTGTTTAAACCGACCAGGAAATAAATATGTATGTGCATGTCAAATTGGATACGAATTAACTAAAGACAAAAAGACTTGTGTCGTGCCAGATGCGTTTATGTTATTTGCAAGAAAAGAAAATATTGGCAGAATTAGCATTGAAAATGCAAATAATGATAATATTATTCCATTGACAGGAGTTAAAGATGCAAGGTAAAGAGTACATTCATAAATAAAAAGTTCGATTAAATTATTGTTATATTTTTTTGTAACTATAAAAATTGTAACAATTGTATACAGACATTAATATCATCGCTAATATATTTTATTTCTATTAGCGCTTTGGACTTTAATATAGCAGATAATCGCATTTACTGGACAGATGTTAAATTAAAGACAATTACAAGAGCTTTCATGAATGGATCTGATATAGAAAGAGTCGTTGATCTTGGTTTAGAAACACCTGAAGGTTTAGCGATTGATTGGATTGCTCATAATTTATATTGGAGTGACACAGGAACTCGAAGAATAGAAATGGTTAGATTAGAAGGTTGTAGCAGAAAAGTTCTTATTTGGACTAACATTGTTGAGCCTAGATGTCTGGCTCTTGATCCTAGTAAAGGGTATAATAATTTCTTCCGTATCTAAACATAATGCTAACTTATAAAAAGAAATAGTAAAGATTATAAAATTTGAATTGAAAAAAAATCATTTAGCTACGATTTATATTGTTGAAAATAAAGTGTGTTATGTAAATGTTTATAAAATGAGTATTTCTGTATAATTAAATTTTTAACATCATTATATTTATATATATATTTTTTTTTAGTCATATGTACTGGACAGAAGGGGGAAATTATGGAAGTATAGAAAGATCATATTTAGATGGTACACATCGTGAAATAATACTTTCCAATATTGGAAGAGCAAATGGTTTAACGATTGATCATTCGGCACGAAAATTATATTGGGCGGATTTATATACTCCTGCTATTGATAGCTTTGATCTGCATACAAAAAAAAGAAATGCAATTATAACAGACAATATTGTATATCCATTTAGTATTACTCAGTATCAGGATTACATCTATTGGACAGATTGGAATACAGGTAAAAAAATACCAATTATGTTATTATTACATATACAGCGATCACGTTATTATTTACAATAAGTACTTTTTGAAATTTATAGATACTTTAAATAAATTTTAATTAAAAACATTTATCTTATTAATAGGTGACATAGAGAAAGCTAATAAGACTACTGGGAAAAACAGAGTGAACATACATAACAAGTTGGAATCTGTAACAGATTTGTTGGTTTTTCACGCTTCTAGACAAGCAGGCTGGAATCCTTGTGCATTAAAAAATGGCAACTGCACTCATCTTTGTATTGCTTTACCTGGAGAAAATGAAAGCACATCTAATTCTTTCAAATGTGAATGCCCTACTCATTATAATTTAGCAGAAGATAATAAAACTTGCATTGGTCAGTATATATAAATCTAAAAAATTTGAATTTAATTACATTTAATATTAAATACAATACATTTAATAGAACAATTTTTTAAAAATAACAATTAACAAATACAAAAATACTAAAAATTAAATTTTTTTAATGTTGACTGTCTAGATTTCGTGAAATTGTTAATTTAATAAAGTATAATTTGATTATATCATAATAAAAATAAGAGTTAGGAAACATAGAGTATGAGATATAATAATAAATTTGTTATATACGATATTTAAATTGTTTAAACATATTTGATATTTATTGTTTAATATCTTTTTATTAATTGTAAATTGATATTTAAACTGGTATAAACGTTGCACATATCGTAATTTATATTAATTAACTTAAATTTAATAATTTATATTTTTTCTTTTACAGCGCCCAAAAACTTTATGATGTATAGTTTACGCAATGCGATGTTTCGCATTCTTCCTGATACGAATGATTGTCCAGATGTAGTTCTTCGAATTCAAGGTTTAAAGCATGTACGATCTATAGAATTTGATCCTATAACTCAACACATTTATTGGATAGATGGACGAACTTTGTCCATTAGGAGGACTTTAGAGAATAAAACGCATTCTAGTATAATGATTTCTGGAAATTCAGGACATCCCGTAGATCTTGCTTTGGATTCACTGGGAAGATTACTATTCTGGTCATGTGCCATAAATGATGCAATCAATGTTACAAAACTTGACAATGGCTCTGCATTAGGTGTTGTTGTCAAAGGTGACGGAGAGAAACCGAGAAATATTGCAATACATTCAGAAAAAAGACTGCTTTTTTGGACAGACGTTGGAAAAAAGATGAGAGTGATGCGCAGTAAAATGGATGGAAAAGAAAGAATTGTAATAGCAACTGACCTAGAACAACCAACAAGCATTGCGGTAGATGCAATTTCGAACATTGTATATTGGGCGCATGGAAATAAGATTGAGTATGCAGATTTTGATGGGAACAATGGAGGAATTTTGGTCTCTACTATTGGACAAGGATCAACTGTTTATTTGTCCGTCTTCTTTGATTTTATTTACTGGTTTGATAGAGAAACATCGAATTTAGAGCGTATTAATAAATCTGGAAATGGAAGGAAAGTAATCATGAATAAAGTACTTACAGATTTAATTGCCGTAAATACTCCTCAAGATGATGTAATGAAAACACATATTTGTAGTCCTTTTCGAGATTATGGAGGATGTTCACACTTTTGTATAGGAACTATTTCCTCTAAGTGAGTTCTTAATTTCTACTTAGGAAATGTTCAGGATGATCCTCTCGTTAGAGAATGGAAAAGTGATCGTTCGTCCGGTTGTTGTACGAATGTATATGTAAAAACTGAAAACAAGCATATAAAACGATTCAAATGAGTCATATACATAGCATCAAAAAAGTCTCTAGCCAAAGAATCATTCTGCAGATAATTTTATGTTAAAAAGAAATATATAAAAAGTATTATTTTTAGATGTTCTTGCCCAAAATCTTTGGTTTTATCCGAAGATGAAAAGACTTGTAGAGCCGCACCAGCTTGTGGAACAGATCATTTTACTTGTGCTGCACCTAGCTCTGCAGTAACAAAAGATTGTATACCTGCAACATGGAAATGCGATGGTCAAACAGACTGTCCTGATGGAAGTGATGAGTTAGGTTGTCCAGCATGCAGTCGCGATCAATTCAAATGTCAAAGTGGCCATTGCATTGGTAAAATTCTTGAGTTATCAAATCATTTTGATTATAAATTAAATATATTGTTGTCAAATTTTTTGAATTGTGAATTATTATTAAATTTTTTTCAGACATGTCCTGGGTATGTGATGGAACAGCACAGTGCCATGATGGTCTAGACGAAGCTCATTGTTGTCGTCCAGGACAATTTCAATGTATTGGAAATGGTGTTTGTATTTCTGGTTCAGCTCTTTGTGATGGTTGGGAGGACTGTGCTGACGGAAGTGATGAACTTCCATCTGCATGCACACCTGCAAACAATCCTCGACAAGAAAATAATTCGTTAGAATCTGGAAGAACAAGTTACGTTATTATCATACCTGTTGGATTGTTTGCAATGATTGTTGCAATTGTTCTTGGATTTTGTTATTGTAGAAGAAAGTTCATGAATAATGAAGAGTTGCCTGATATTTTACATGATTCAGCTGGAGATCCACTATCACCCAAACCAGTCAGATTGGCGAAACCAATGTTTGCACAAAAAAATTGTAGAAAAGATTTGAAAATCGGAATGGAAACTGTAAGAATGTCAATGTTAAATGGAAGTAGTATAGGATCAAGTTATGATCGCAGCCACATTACTGGTAAGATGTTATTTTATATATATAAATAATAGTATTATATATATATATATATATATATATATATATATATAAATTATACTGTTCGAATAAAATGTCGGAAAGCAAATAATTATTAATAAATTAATATTTTATGAATAATTTATTATAATGATATAATGATGTGTGTATAGTGATTGAAATATTTTTATATTTTCTGATTAATCTATTCTAATTAATCTAAATTTATATATATTATTATTATTATATCAATAATAATAAAAGTTCTATTTTAAGGAGCCTCTAGTTCAACTCGAGGGAGTTCTACAGGAGGTTACCCGCAAGAGACATTAAACCCTCCTCCAAGTCCTGCAACAACAGTTAATTCTACCAGATATTCAAGCAGTAACACATCTAGATATAAACCTTATAGGTATTATAGGAGCATAAATAAACCCCCACCTCCAACTCCTTGTAGTACAGACGTTTGTGATGAATCAGACAGCAATTATCCAGCAAGATATCGATATGAAAGTGAACCTTATCCTCCACCTCCTACACCAAGATCTGTTTACCAAAGTGATGCTGGAATTAGTTGTCCTCCTTCTCCTAGTTCACGATCTTCTACATATTTCAGTCCACTTCCACCACCTCCTTCTCCCGTTCCCTGAATATATTAAAATTGTAGAAATTTGTTTATATTGTAATTTTTGAAAGATGAAATCTTTTGGTAAGTCTGTAAAAAATGATTAAAAAGGTAAAATTTATTTTATTAAAACATTTATATTTTATAAGTGGAGGAGCGAAAGCATTACTTTTAAAATATTCAGCTACAAAAGTAGATATTGGATATTTTTATTTATTTATGTTAACAAGTAAAATGACAAGAGAAGTATCTTATCATTTCATAAGCAAATTCCATCAATTAAATGTTATTTAATGTCTCCTTTTTAAGGGTTTTGAGAGAAGAATTTTTTATTAAAGAAAAATTCAAATTTTATATCAAATCTGTTTGAAGTATTTGAATAAGATTTTATCTTTGTAAAAAATTTATACCATTGTGCCTCTTCGTACTTGTAAGAGATTTAATCATAAAATGTTGTAAATATTGTAACAATGTATAAAAATTGTATATGATTTTTAGTTTTTGAGATAGACGTTATTCTATAAAAAGATTCTTTTTTATATTAATACAAATTAGTAGGTTTATAATATAATATAATTAGTATTATTCTATTGTAAAAGTACGTATAGTAAAGTACAGTAGAACCTCAGTTTAACCGCCGAGGCTCTGATATTTAATTTTAAATACTTTGACGTTCGTGGTAAAATATCATCACGATATCGTGTCGTCGCTGTTTTAATTTCTTAAAATATATTGCCAGTTTGTTCCTTATCGCAAAAGAGCTGCGAATTTCAGAAAAAGAATTTTAGAGTACCAAAAAAATTTAAAAACAGTTCGTAAAATTTTACATTATCAAAATGTTTTCCATAATTTTGTTGCACAATTTGCGTACACATATATTAGATCTCTCCGAATTATCCGAGATAGTCTTGGTCCACATTACCTCGGATAATCGAGGTTCTACTGTATAGCGTATAAAAACTTAATCGCGTGAGTTTCATATTTACAGCCAAAACATATCAAACTTCATATTATAAATTAAAAATAGATAGAGAAATTGAAAATTATTTCTAATGAGAATTAAATCAAAATAAATAACGAACTATAATAATTAAATAATGTAAGAACATTTAAAATGCTTATTCGTAGAAAAAAAAAACATTTTTTGATTTTTACCGTGAAAGTGAACTAATTGTGTATTTATATATTTACATTTTTATGTAATAATTAATCGAAATATGAAAGTTAGTAAGTTGAAATTTTCAAATAATTACATAAAGTAATGCTGTTCCTGCAATTTATAATTGGACTGTGCCATACAACATTTAGAACATTTAGTGAGAAAATTCAAAATTACTGTATATATAAAATGTATAATGCGTCATGTGGAAATGATTTTTACCTCGCACTGCCATTACACAAGCCTTAAAGAAATACATTCTATTGAATTATTATTTTTGTTTGGCATTAAAGACTGAAATAATTCTTCTATATTTTTTTTACATTTACAATAAAGTGTGTAATATTCTATGTATGTAGCATAAATGTATAAAAGAATAAAATTTTTGTTACATATTTTACATGATATTTATCATTTTATGCATAAAATTAAAATTATACATTCAAAATAAAAAATGTAAAATTAAAATTATACATTTCAACGACAATTTGTAAAAGATATATTTATTGTAAACTTTATTTTCAATTGATTTCCTGCTATTTTTCTATATCTATTTATTTATTTCTTTTTCTATTTAAGTACAAAAACGTAAGTATAATTTAAACATATATTTTTATTAAAATTTATTTACTATTTACATACGCAATATCTGTATACAATCGAAAAACGTAAAAATATTAATAAAAACATTGAATAGAATGCTATATATATAAATTCACTATACAAACGCAATATTTACATTAGATGTTTCTTTTTCTATCTTACAGATTTTACAGGCTGATGCGCGCCATAGCTATAAAAGATTCTTGTCTTTTGCTTTTATACAAATATAGTACATATATTCAGAAAAAGATTTCTCTGCTAATATAAATAATTGTTCGTCAGGCAGGTACGGTTTATTTCTTGACGGCAGGAAGAATCTGTTTAAGGACATTTATACCTTCAATATTATAATAAATTAACAAATTAAATATAAAAAATCAAATTCAAGCAATAAGAAATTAATATTGGAATTACTATTATAGCTGAAATAAATAAGGAAGAAAATAGGTTTAAAATGTTCTATATCTCGTTTAAAATAGTAAATTATTATTATACTTTCCAAACTGTACAGATAATATTTAATTACAGTGAAATATTTTTAAGTTTTTTTATTATAAGTTTCTAATATATTCAATATTTATTAAACTATAGAAAATGTAATAACAACTTTAGTTGTTTTAATTAATTATTAATTTCAATAAGGTACAAAAATCTTATACGCATATTTTATACGCAAAAAATATCTTACAAAAATTAAATATTTTAAAAAATATACTGTAAAATAAATATATATATTCTCGTAACAGTATTCTTCAATATTGATATTTTAACATACTTAATTAAAAATGAGTGTCTGATTAATACTTGAAATATCTTTGTTTAAATACTTAAAAAAGTAATTAAATACTACTTCAAATCTAATACTAATGTAAAAAAATTTTAAGACCGTGTAAAAGTAATTGTTAAGTAAAAATAATGTAAATGGAATGTAAGAAGAATTATAAAAGAAAATTTTCTTTTTTTAAATTGATAAATAAACATTTAGGACTATCAGTTAAGTGTTGCATCAATTGTCCTACCGTCAAGAAATATCGATTGCATGCTTGTTCAAATAAAATTTTCTCTTTTTGAACAATTAACAATCGATTTAAAAAATTAATAGCAACAAATTGTTTAAAAACTTTCTTAACAAGAGGAGATGGATATTTAAAATTTTGGCGCGCGCATTTAAACCTTCGATTTAAAATCTCCTAAAAATATTTTTTTTCTTTCTTAATTATAAAATACTTTAGTCTAAGGCACAAGTATAAGTGTCAAGATCTTAACCCGGGATTACCCACGTGAGGGTCTAGTCGTCGGGATGTACCTGCGCTAGACCCCCAGGTGGGTAATCCCGGGTTAAGTGTCTAATACTTTATAAAATTTTTCTTTTAGTCATATTGACTCATTGTATATTTAATAAAAATAATCATTATGTTCAATAAGAGTTGATTGTTATTTCTTGTACACAAAATTTTGGAAGACTTGAAGTATTTATAGCAGATCCTTTTTATTCTTTGTATCTAAATTTTCTATGATAATCGATAAATCAAAAATTTTACATTATATAAATTTCTTAGATCTTTTTTTATTTTATAAATAGGAGACAGCTAGGATCATATGTAAAGTTACGACAATTAGATAATTGTTTAAAATTTTTATATATAATTTAAAATCTTTCAATTACCTTAATTGTATAAAGATCTAATAAATGAACAAGTCAATGTACCCTCCAAAAATAGTAATATTTGCTATTCATTTAATCTAATAAAATTTTAATATTTTGTTCCCTCACTTTGTAATGTTTTTTTAACTTTTTTCACTTCTATTGCACATATATTTTTCATTGGAAAAGTGAAAAGTAGTTTATTGAATCAATTAGCAAATAGTTAACGGCATCCACATCCAAGGACCGACATGTCCTGGTAATTTTTCAAAACTACTTTATTTTCTTCGTCAAGATAAAGCATAGATATAGAGCTAAGAGCGGTAGGCACACAGCAAGCTTTAGGCACCATACTTGGTTTTGTTGAATAAACCAAATTTTGGACAATTGCATGATTGGTAGAATTTAAATGATCTGCTAATGGGAATGGGCAATCACCGTGACAATAAAAGGCATCATAACCAGGGGGAGCAACAATCCAATCATTCCAACCGACGTCAGCAAAATCAACATAAAGTGGATGTCGCCTACAATTTTCACGTCCATCTTTTCGACGATTTTTCCGAAGTGCTGCTCTTCTGGCACGACGATTCATTATTTTATTTGCAGAAGACATCTTATATCTAAATAATAACATTTAAAAAAAAAATTATTGATTTTATCTTAATATATATAAGATTAACAATTATTAATAAACTCTATTTGATATATTAAGTGATATATATTTGATATAGTATAGTATTTTTTTTTATAAACTTCAAATATGAGCATTATAAAAATGTTAATAACTAAAATATTAAATTCAAAAACTATTTTTAAATGTGTAATTGAAAAAGAATACAATAAAGTTGCAATTATGTTTTATAAAAAAAAATTACTTCGTACCTGCCATCATCTGTATAAGTAAACAACATTGGGCGATTAGCAATCCATGTATCATCGTTTTCATTTGTGTTTCGTTTTAAACGTACATGCTCCTCTTTAGTTCCATGTATATATATCAAAAGTCCGTGATTTCTTTTAGGATTGTTTACCCATCTTTTCACAGCAGGATGAACATCTAGACTAACTGTGCTATTTTTCCCAGTGTTTATTAGCTTACTATCAATTAAACGTAATAGTGGAGCACTTTGTCCTTTTGCACCAGGACGCAAAATATCATATACTAATATTCTACCCAACTTTTGGTCGGAGTCATTTTTATTTAAAATAGGTACACGAGAAAGACTTAATTCTGCAGCTTGTAACTTCTCTTCTGAGGGTATGCTACTTAAGTCAAAAGAAAGACGAAAGCGATTTGGAGTCTGAAACTTATGATCCAACTCACTCTCTGTGTAAAAAAAAAAAAAACAATTAAAAAGAATAAAAGGTAAAATATCAGTAACATGTAAATCCATGAATTTTAATTGTCATTATCTATACTTGTGTAACTATCACGCAATTTGAAATAGTTTTTCAATTAATATAACGTTATTTTAAATAGTTTTCATGAATATACTTACCGATATGAGAAAAAGAACGTACTGTATTAGCAGATCTGGCATGAATTCCTGGTTTAGCAATATCAGCCATGCCAATTGCATTTTGTTTGATAAAAAGTTTTTGTAATGAATCTGGAACATAAGCTGGACCACCTTGCGGTTTTGGCCTTTTGGTCAAGCCCAAAGAAGACAAGAGGCTGGCTTCAATTCCAGCAATTGCTTGTTTACGTTCGCCGATAGCAAGACGTTCTTTAGGATGTAAATCTAAGTGGATATTTTCCGCAGTTGCCAGCAGCAAACTTGCTGCGACTAAAACCAATCTCAGTGGCAGCAACATGCACATTGTGATATCTTTGCTCACGGATCTCGCCTCTCTGAAACAGAGATATTTTATACAAAATTACAGACCTTACTTTAAAGAGATTTTAATGTGTATTGTTTCAAGTTGATATTACAGTAGTAATATGAAAAATTAAATAACTAATGTTAAAAAATACATATTATGTATTTTTACTATAAAAGAAAACAAATTGCGTAAAAAAATTTATTAATTTAGTATGTTTTATATTTATACGTCAATCTATGATAATTATATATACATATAATTATTTGTTATTTATAAAAATAAATACTAATTATAACAATTAAACTTAAATGTTAAAATTTTCTATAAAATGATAAATAATTAAAAAGTGTTTAAATGTAAATTTAAAAGAGTGTACGAGTTCATAAAAAATTACTTAGCTATAAGTAATTTTAACATGAATTACACATCGAGTTGTTAGAAAAAAAATAAGCATCAATTTTTCTAAAAAATAGATTTTGAAGTAAAAAGGTTGAAATAGAGAATTACTAATTTATTCAATCATTTAGCAATGAGAAAATTTTTATAATTTAACTAGTATTTTAAATTATTATAGTGTATAAATAGTGTATATATATATATATATATATGTACATATAATTTTGAAGCATCATAACACTACTATAAATGTAAGTGTAATTCATTTATAGAATTAATTTTTGCAAATCTCTCGAAATTAACAATTTTTATTGTATGTCATTCTTCTAACGAGTCGATGAAAATGTTTATATATTTTTACGTGAGTAGACATAAATTTGAGAACCACTGAGGCAGGCCTGCATTCTATCAAAGACAGAGATAGAAATAGAAAGGTTTAGATGCCAAGCTGTCTGCTGCTGTATGATTATGGGATTAATCCGACCGCGGATTTTCAACACGTCTGCTTGAATTATCCGATTTGAAGTTGTTCCACAAAAAACAATTTAATTATTTAAATTATTACTTTTTCTATTTTCATGTTTTTATTATTACTGAACTTATTATTCAAATATAATACGTAAAAGTATAATAAAAAAAGTATAATGAAAAAAAATCTAATGAACAATTTATTAACACATTGGCAATATATTGTATTATAATATTAATATTACAAATAATATTATAATATCTACTGCTTGTATAATATATATTATATATTAATACATTAAATATATTATGTACGATAATGATTAAATTTTTATCATGTATCATATTTAATTCAGGCCTTTACAGAACTTTATAATCGAACAAATAAGAAAGTTTTCATTTTAATGAACTAAGATTTCTTCTTAATGATTTCTAAGTTTATTCACATGATTTGTAAATTCATTCGTTCGATATGGAAATTGATCGCTCACTCCCTATAGTTTTGAAAAAGTTAGAATAATGTTAGAAATAAGATATTAACGATCTATAAATTATCTGTTTCTGATGATTTCTATGTAAATATGAAGTGTTTAAATGTAATAGATTCAAATATATTTTGTTCTTAAAGGACTTTCAAATATTTAGGTTCGAAATTCCGAAATCTGGTTTTAAACTCACATGTATAAATATGTAAATAAGGAAACATATTTATATAGTACAATAATTCTTGCTAATAATTTGTTATTGTATGTAAATGTATTTTAAAGAATTAAATCTTATGTTTATAAAATATTATTGTAAATATGGCACAAGTATACATATATATCCTAACAAATAATTAAATTATAAAAATATTTTTATTATAATAAATATATTCTTATCGTAATTATTGCAATTAAATAATGTTTCAACAATTGATTACTGACAATTCTATTTAATCAAATATTAAATTACATTCACAACAATTTACACTTTTTATGCACAACAAAAGGAACAAATTATATATTAGTGATTATTCATGAAACTCAATGTATCAAATAAGTTAACGAAGAGAGTTTAAAAAAAGTGAAAGTACGAACATTATCTATTTTCTTTTAAAAAAAAATAAAAACTTAACTTACGCACTGAAATAATAACACAGTAACGTTTCGAGTGTCGTTTAAATTAATTAATATTCGTTGATGCTAAACTAGTCGTTTACACTACATGGTGAATTTACGTTTCAGAGAAATTTGTACGCACAACGATGCAAAACAGAGTAATACAAATAATACAGAAAATTGCACGCAATGCTCCTGAGAAAATACACCTTCTGAAACACAAACAGGAATGAGACAACGGAACAAAATTTTTACCTGCTAAAAGAATGCTAGAAGAATGGGCATCCAAACTATTCGGTCTAACACGAAGCTAATTCGAAGGTTCGGTAAATATGTACTTTAGAAGACCACTCTGCTTCTAGGAAACACAGTCTACCTGTTCTTTATGAAGAAAAATCTATTCTGTTACCTGTCTCAATTTTCTTTTGAACCTTTTTAAGTTATGTATTTAGAAGACCAATGGAAAACTATAGAAAAAAATAATTATTTAGAATTGCGTATAATGGTTTTTATTAGGTAATTGATTACTTCATTGAAATTTGGTATGAAAGAATATTTTACTAAACAAATGGAGAAAATATTTTGCATAAAAATGGAATATGTGTATTCACGATTGCATTTCGAACACGTAAAATTTAAAAGCCGTTTACTTTGAAAATGGTATAAGTCGCATTGTTTTTAAATCGAGATACTTAAGGGTTTGCATTCTAACGTGCCTAGAAAAATTGAAGCTAATGAGAAGATTTACTTGTTATCTCAGATGGCTACCTTTTTCTACGGTAGAAATAACTCTGCACAGACATTAACGAATCGCCATTCTTCATTACTGTAACTGTGTATACCATTTTTAAAGTAAACGGCTCAATCATGAACAAACACTCAACTCGGTAGAATTCGTTAATTTTTATTATTCGTTATTTGTACTTTTCTTTTGTTATATACGCGCGATTGTGTTGAATTTGACAAAGTCTTTTTTAAATAAAAGAATATGCGTCATCTAAAAAGAAATATGTATCTTTTAAAAAACTGAAAACAACATCCATGCCCTTGAAATAGCGAGCGTTCAAGGAGAGCTCTGAAAATTTCGTTGTACACATACATAGTAGTGGGACTTACTACTGTAGGAAATTCTATGATGGTCAATATAATTCTCAAGAATGAATTGAACGTAGGTGTTCCTTTCCTCCAAAAGTAAACCAGTGTCTCATAGATTAACTGAATGCTTCCGTTGTAAAAACGGAAAAGGATTAATTATTTGTTAATTTTATTATCAGTTAACGAGGTCTTATCAATGGATTATTGGCGTATTGTTTGAAAACTATAAAAATCCTAAAATTCAATGAACGCATGCTGATAAAAAATTATGAGTTACTAAATTTTTCGAATATTTTATCAAATTTTAACGTAACGTTATTTAAACGTAAAGTGAAAAATTATAAAATCGATACTTACAACGTTTCGTAACTTTCAGAAATACAAAATCTTTACAATTGTTGAAAAGAAGGAAGATCAACAAGATCTTTTATTTACATAAAGTTGTTTTTCCTGACAGAACATCGAAACTGTTATTTGAGCTGTTATTTATACCTTTAAGTATTTTCGACCTAAGTATTTTGTACTTCGACTAATAATAAAGTAATAGTTATATAGTAAGTAGTAGTTCGACTAATAATAAAGTAATATAGTTATATAGTTAAGTAATTTGGCTAATAATACTTTGACCAAAGTATTTAAGTATTTTTAATTAATCAATGAATATATTTTATAGAAGAAAAATTTTATTTTAAAAAGAAGAAATAAATTAAGAATAATGTTAAATATCATAACTATCCTATGATCTGAAACATGAAATAAAAAGAAAGATAATTTATTACACTCATTGATGATATATAAAATATAATATATATTAATAACAAATTTTAAATTATAATTTACCTATTTAAATTATAATTTATCTTCTCACAAAAAGATAAATTCTAAAATGTAATAATCATTGCAAGGAATGCTGAAAAGTTATGATTTGCAAAATGAAAATGCATATATTATATGCATATAAAATGTAAATAATACTTGAATTCGTCTGTGACGATCATACATATACATTGGCATAGAATGTAAACAATGAAGAATTTGGTAGAAAATACTTAAGTAAAAATTTTGTCCGACGTAAAATTACAATTACGATATGATTAAAGTATCGAACGAAACATAATTTAAACAATTTATCTCTTTTAAAGATAAACTATATCATACTAATAAATTATAAAATTAATAGTTTACCAAAGAATCGCTTGTCAAATTGAAAGTAACTGGAATAATCGTAGCTACGTATACGTATATTTTCGAAAATCTCGTTTGCTCTGAAATTTTTTAACGATTAAAAAAAAACACGCCGCTTCGCTAGCAAAATAAAAATCTTAACCGTCACCTAGAATGAAAGTTATTTTAAATGACGTGCCGTAAACGTGTTCATTCGTCTAATTTTTCAGATTATTCTGCTCGAATGTAAAATATTGTCAATGTCAATTACTATTTTTCTCAGTCGATCTTCTCAAACGACAATCTGCCTGATATATCCTGTTTAACGCGAATGTCGCACAAGTTGCATCGAAGGAATGCGGCACGGGTAGAGTAAGAATACAAGGTGTCGTGTATATATGTGCATAAGCAGCACGTCATCGTCGAAAATAATCGGGCCAGCGACAATCAAACGAACGTGTTCTCTTTCGAGCCAGAAGAAAACTATCTCTTTCTTTTCTTTTTTTTTCCGTTCTAACAAAAAGAAGAGTGCTCAACGAAGTTTCAAATTTTTGTCACACTCACCTGAGCTAATCGTAGGTCCGTCGTTCGAGGGGCCACAACATTTCAATGAGTTCATGTAACCTCACTCGGGAACTATTGTCTCAAAACCTCGCCCCCGAGCCCTCGGTATCGATATATCGATGTTGGAACTGTTGCTTCGCGTTGCCGATGTTTTCGCGCTCGTGTACCGAAAGAGACAGAGGATTTCAGGCAAATGGAGAACAGACAAAGAAAGAGAGAAAGAGAGAAAAAAAGACCGCAAGATTTCTTTTTTTGTATTTTCCAAGCACGTAACTGCGTGCAATGATGCTTGAATTCTTTTTCGATATACGTGATTACATTTGCACGAGCAGGAAATACTTTCAAGAGCAGTACCGTCGAAAAGTTGAACGCAACTCGATTCACGGAAATTTTCGAGAAGTCGAGAGGAAGAGTAGAACCATAGGATATTGTAGCGCGAGAGAAGGGGGGGAAGATGAAGAGATAGTAAGAGACAGTGTCTTGCGGTAGTAAAGGCTGTTCTAGCGCCACCCGTGATCAATTTGCAAACTAAAATGTTCGTAGAGTCGTATTTTCGGCTACCTTATCTAAGAAATTACTTTTATCGTGATTTTTTTCGTTACGTGTATTTTGATTTTTCACGTCTATTTTTAAATTTCTGAATTTATTCGTTTGATATAGAGATTGATCACTTACTTCCTATCGCTTTGAAAAAGTTAGAATAATATTAGATGTTAACATAAGATGTTAACGATCTATAAATTATCTGTTTTTAATGATCTCTATGTAAATATGAAGCGTTTAAATGTAATAGATGCAAATATATTGTTCTTAAAAGACTTTCTTAAATATTTAGATTCCGAAATCTGGTTTTAAACTTACATATATAAATATGTAAATAGAAAGGATACATATTTGTATAGTACAATAATTCTATTAATTACACTCCAACAAGTGTATTTTGATTTGTTAATATTAAGACTAAATTAGAAAAGGATAGTACTGGATGATAACAGGGTCATTTATGAAATAAAAACAATGCTTGAATTAAATATACAAAACAATATCTGTTATGAAATCATGATGTTCATAACATTGAACAATTTAGTTTTTAATCAAGTTTTAGTTAAGGCAAAAGTTATAATTAGTTTTATTTTATATCTTGCATGTCGTCTTATAATTGTTTTTTGATCATGAAATAAAGAAAAAAGTAAATTATACAATTTCACAATGATTTATAATTTCGCAATTATAAATCATTAAGAATTATATTATTACTGTAAAAAGAATAAAAATTGCTTTGCCTCTTCTTAATTTTATAAATTAAGGAGCAATTTCATATTTCTACATTTCTATATCAATCAATATTTATATTATTTTTACTTAATTTTCTTAAGTACAATTAAGCTTATAATAAATTATAATAAATTTACGCGACTTTAATAGTACAGTTGATACTTTATAATATATATTGATATCAACTTTTCCAAAGTATTACTTTATTATAAGTATACATAAGTATTACTTTAAGTAAACATTATTGCAATCTTTACAAAATTTTATAAAAATTTGACAATTATTTAATTCACTTGTAAACGTAAAATTATATATTTTATTAAAAGTCCAAGAAAAAAACATAAATGTACAATAATTTATTATGTATTCAAATTCAATATCGTTGAATGATAATTTATATACAAAGAAATAATTAATTACACACAGACAAATAATTCAGTTCTGATAAAAATAATTCAACATGATGGATAATAAAACATTTTAATTTCAAAAAATATATAATTTAACAAATTCAATAGAACTATTTTGAAAAAAGATGTTCTTGTATATCTGGTTTTTAAACTCGTGTGATATTTACATTCTTTTTCAAAATAATATTCGCTTAATACTTATGTTACTGAGAAAATTACTCATCATATTAGTTCACGAGTACTGTTATTGTAGTAATTACGCTTGTACATTCAAGAGAGCAAAAGTAATCTTCACGTCTTTTTTTCTTTTGGAAAAGATTTGAATTTTCGCCGAATTTTCCATTTCCGTTTAAACCTAGGGAAATTCCAATTTAAGTACATCTTAAGTTGTTTAAGTTACTAGATACGGATTAAAGGAGAATTCTCAATACACGGTGTACTCGACTAAACAAACTGTGTCACTATAGAATAAGGTCTAGAATAGAAACAACAAATTTGTTCAAATTTCTTTCCTCGGTTTACTTTAATCTATGCCAACACACTCGAATTTTTATCCTCGGCATCCCCTGATTCTAATGTCAGTTATATCGTAATGTTTGATATTTGTTGAAATGAACTTTTCGACTATTTGTAATCGCTTATTAATGTTTTAATACTCATGAAATAACAGTAAAGAGTTTTAATTGCATGTGCATTGTTTAAATGCGTTTTATTTATTGAGTGAAGTAATACTCGCTTCTTTTATACGATCAGGTACGTTTGTCGTTTCTCTTATCCACATTATTTATTTGCATATTATATTTTTCACATATATATTTTTTATTAATTTATTATTTATTACATCCAATAATATCGATAATTGTATTTCGGCAAAATATGCAATTGTTCGGAAATTTATATTTATAAAAGTGCAAATGTACAAATTTGAAAAATAATTAAATTAGATTCTTAAACTTTTATAAAAGGGACATATATCTTTAGACAGTTTAACGTCTATTATATTTAGTTATGAATTAGTTAGTTTAGTTATATTTATATTTAGTATAGAATTGTTATTATTCCAAAGCATTGATCTTTTAGTTATTCAAGAAACGTTTAATGCATTTTTTTCATGTTGTCATGTACTAAAATTTTTTTTTTACGACTATTAAAATAAAAAGTTTTTTCATAATCATATTATATTTGCTGTTGATTTTATTTTTACAAAATCATAAATTATATTTTAATAATTTACTTATCAAGTTTAGTTTATTACTTATTTTGTAACTCATCATATATTATATTACATGAAAGTTTGTTTTATTTATACAAATAAAGTTTAAGATAGAAATTAAATAGTTTAAATCATGTAAATATGTTAATTATATATATTAAATTATGAATTATGTATAATAAATAATTTTAATACCTTCACATAAATTTGTTCCATATTTGTAGCATATAATTGTAAATTCATTGTGTTGTTTTATTTCATTTTATTTTAAATGAAACAAAATGATTATTATAACAAATAAAATTATTTTAACTTTAACTTTCACCTTAAAGAAATTAAAAAAGATTTTTGATGTTATTTTCAGTGAAGATCATTATTTCGTAAAATGGCTGATTCCAGTGATTTGGATCGGCAAATAGAACAACTAAAAAAATGCGAAATCATCAAAGAAGCAGAAGTCAAAGCTCTTTGTGCCAAAGCGCGTGAAATTCTTATTGAAGAAAGTAATGTGCAAAGAGTGGATTCTCCAGTCACTGTATGTTTTCATAAAAATAAATGTAAAATATTACTATGATTATAATTTATAAAAAAATGTAACTTATTTCCAGGTATGTGGAGATATTCACGGGCAATTTTATGATTTAAAGGAATTATTTAAGGTTGGCGGTGATGTACCAGAAACAAATTATCTGTTTATGGGAGACTTTGTTGACAGAGGGTTTTATAGCGTTGAAACATTCCTTCTCCTTTTGGCATTAAAGGTAATTATTAAAAACTTGTATGATGGCACAGTATTCTAAAAATATGAAAAATTAATGTAATGATTAATAAAATTATTGAAAATCGGCTTGGCTTGAAAAATGCTATGAGTGTGAACATACTTATAGGTCCGTTATCCTGATAGGATTACATTAATAAGAGGAAATCATGAGTCTCGACAAATTACACAAGTTTATGGTTTCTATGATGAATGTTTACGCAAATATGGTAGCATTACAGTTTGGCGATATTGTACTGAAATATTTGATTATTTATCTCTTTCTGCTATCATCGATGGAAAAATCTTCTGTGTACATGGAGGATTATCTCCAAGTATTCAAACACTTGATCAAATAAGAACAATAGATAGAAAGCAAGAAGTAAGAATTATATTTAAATTTACATTGAATAAAACATGTAAAGTTTTATAGTATAGAACATAATTTAACAGAATATGTAATGATAATCTAACAAAAATAATAATCTGTAGGTACCTCATGATGGTCCCATGTGCGATTTACTTTGGTCAGATCCAGAAGATACTCAAGGTTGGGGAGTTTCACCACGTGGTGCTGGTTACCTGTTCGGAAGTGATGTTGTAGCACAGTTTAATTCTGCAAATGACATTGAAATGATTTGTAGAGCACATCAGTTAGTTATGGAAGGATATAAATGGCATTTTAATGAGACAGTTTTGACCGTTTGGTCGGCACCTAATTACTGCTATAGGTAAATGAATATTTCAGAAATATCAAATAATTACATTTTGGTTTTTTTAAAACTAAATATTAATAATATTTTTCTTGTAGATGTGGAAATGTTGCTGCAATATTAGAATTAAATGAACACCTTCAACGAGAATTTACAATATTTGAAGCAGCACCCCAGGAAAGTCGAGGAATACCCAGTAAAAAGCCCCAAGCTGATTACTTTTTATAAAAAAAATTTAATTGAAAGAATGACTGCATAAACCAAAATATCTCCAAATGTTTCTCTTTTTTAAAGAAAGAAATCATTTGAAACGATTGCATGACATATATTTACAAAAAAAGTAAGAAGATTCACATAAAAGAAAAGGATCATGTAGGCAAAGACAATGTTGATTAATTTGTAATTGAACATTATCAACGGACTGCTATCGGTATTGAAAATATCAATTTGATATAATAAATATTATGAGTACATGTGTTTTTCAATATTATATGTTTGTTAATAAGAGAACGTGTATGATTCTACAGACCATACTAAATAGTTTTGTCCTTGATGATAGAAGTATATGTCTTTTAAAAAAATGTGCATTTTATCATTTCTCAAGCTTCAAAGATACATTCACATGTTTATAATACATTTAATTACTACATCATTTCATGAGATGAAATTTTTTTGCTGATTGTGGGAATTAATTTCTGTAATTATTTCATAAAAAATGTTGTAAAATAGAATGAAACAATAGAATATGTTATTTCATTTGTACAAATATTGTACAAATATTTAATTGATATGTTTTATTTATAACTAAATTTTAAGTGATTTAAGATAATTCTTACTCCTTTTTTAAATTTTAGTGATTTAAGATAATTCCTTTTAAGATAACTCCTTTTTTTTTTTTAAATAATACTTCTACATATACTTTCATAAAATGCTGATTTACGATTTAGCCAAATAATAAAATAGCAAAATGTAATTAAAATTTATAAATAATTATTTGATTTCAATTAAAACAAATTTTTATGTACTACATATATCTTCGGCTATTTTGTTAAAATAACAAATTTTACAAGACAATTAATTTAAATACATTAATACATGTGTATTAATTACAAATTGTTTTGTAAATTAATTGTACAGTGAATTCCAAAAATAATTTGAATCAATCTTCCATTGTAATAATTATTTCAAAGATTAATCATTTTATTTTGTATCATTGCTAATAGTATATCACTTTTTACTAATAATTTACATATCTTTAAGAATAATTATAATATAAATTTTCTGATATTTGCTGAGTAATAAACTCATGATAATGAGTTATGTACATATAATAATAAAATAATATCAAATAATTACATTAATATGACATAATTAAATGAATATTTTTAATAAGTATTAATTAGTATTATTTATATATTAGCATTAATACGAATTTTGTAAGGATACATGCATTTTCGTTTGATCTAAATTTCTTTTTAACAATTATTTTCAAAAATATGAGAGCTAAGAACGATGAAATATCTTATTACATATTATATTTTATAGTTTTATTTTTTTCTGCATGTTGGCAATATCATTTACATACATACATAACAGAGTTACCAAAATGTGTTTCTTCTGTTGAAATATAAATACGGAGAATACGTGACGTGTTATTTTAATTATTTAACGAACATTAAACGTTAATGAAATTAGTTGATAGCTCTTAGTTATTACTGTGTTGTGAAAGTTGTATTATCCATCGTACAATGATATAATTCACTTGTATATAGTAATAATTGCTTGTTTACATTAACATAACCTATTATGGATGTTCCAACACCTTCGAATGTAAATCATGGATTTTCTCATAATACTGATGGATTTTTAAATATATCTATTGAATCTCCAAATTTGGATCCATTGTCGACAAAACGTAGAAGGTGCTCAGTAATTTTTATTTATAGATGTATTTACAGATTTAAATATTTTATTCATACGTTGTATATCGTACGTGTAAAGAATATTTAATTTCTATTTCTATTTTTTTTTCAATTGTATAATATAATTATATAACATAATATTATTTCATTAAAAATATCAATGTCAATTGTTTTCAAATTTCGCTGAAGTAAGAATTGTACAGACGTTTACGTTCCTTAATTTTATATTAAATACTAACAAACAGAGATTGATTTTGTAAATACGGCAAGTATTAGAATTAATAGTAAAAATATTTTTACTTTTCAAATTCGATTTTGTTAATGAAGATTGCTATTAATTTATTACTATTTTATATTATCATTTTTATTATTGCTATTACTATTTATCACTTGCTTTATTATTTACTATTTTACTATCAATTTATTACAAAAAATTTAATTTAGGATTAATTATATAGTATTTTGTAATAAAAAATTTTAATAAAAATTCTACTGAATAAATTATAACCCTATAATATATATATATATATATATATATATATATATATATATATATATATATATATGTAATGACTTAATTTAATGAAATATTTGAAAAAGTGAAAGAAATATTTGTATTTATTTGAAATAACTAAAATGAACTATATGAACGTAGAATGAACAGTTTCTTCAAAGTCATTTTTAAAGTTAAAAATTGTATAATTCCGCGTATTAGATAGAAAAATACAAAAATGAAAATTACATCTTGTATATAGTACTGATTATGTAATAAATATAATTAGAAAGAAATAATTAAGAATCATTTGTTCATTTTTATATTTTATATAAATCAATTTTTATATTTTATACAAATAGAATTATTAATAAAAATAACGTGCAGCAAGGAAGAATCAAAGTAATTAATCAGATACTTAAGAAATTAAATTAAATTAATCAAATATAGATTAATACAAGTATACATATATTAATTTGTATAAATTTTTCTAGTTCTTCACGTACAATAAAGCGTAGAAAATTTGACGATGAGCTTGTTGAAACAACATTCAATTTACAACCTCCAGCTACAAGTACAAAGTCTGCCTCTAGATCTAAGACTGTCTCAGTTTCTACTACTCCATTAGAATCTGCTGTTCCCCAACAAAATGCACCAAGTCCCATTCAGGTTTCTACAAATGTTTCTCAATCGGATAGATGTAATAGACGAACAAGTAGACCAGGTGCGTCAAATGCTCCTGGACGAAAAAATAAAAAGAATAAGAATCATTCACATTCAGTGAATGCAACAAAAGATTTAGGAAGATGGAAACCAACGGATGATTTAGCATTGATCACTGGTGTGCAGCAGACAAATGATCTTAGAATGGTATTTATTTCATTTATTTATTGCAAATAATTAATATACAAATTTAATTACTTAGAATTAATTTTACAATGCTAAAATTAAAAAAATAAAATAAACATTGTTTTCCCATGTATGTTGATGTTTTAGTATGTTGATGATTATTAGTATGATTGACTTTCTTTTTTAAAATAACAGTATAGTAATAATACATAACTGATGTAAAATAGGTTCACAGAGGCACAAAATTTTCTTGTCGTTTTACATTACAAGAAATACAACAAAGATGGTATGCTTTGCTATATGACAGTGCAGTTTCAAGAGTAGCAGTACAAGCTATGCGTAATTTACATCCAGAATTAATTGCTAGTGTGCAAGCAAGAACTTTATATAGTAAAGCAGAGGAAGATCTTCTGGGTACAATAAAATCGGTAATTTAATTCAATAAAAGTAAAATCATCATCTTTTTAATCATATTAATAATTGTAAAATATCATATCTTTTAAAACTTACATTTATTTCTTTATAGGGTGTAATAGAATATATGGGCACATCATTAGTGGATTCAGTACACTAAATTAAGAAAAAAAGATTCATATAAACATATACCCGATTTTGTTTCTAAAATAGAATCAAATTTCTATCTTTTAATAATTCATTTAATAAACTGAATTTTTTATTTAATTATTTATAAATAATGGTTATAAATATATTATTAATAGTTGTCAACAAATTCGAACAATACTAGGCAACTTTGATCAAATTAGAATTTTAATAAAAAGACGTTTGTCTTTCGAGACGAAAATGGTTACTTTGAAGAATTTCTATTAAAACAAGTAAATAATCGATACAATATAAAAAGAGCTATATCTCAAAAACAAAGTTGTATTGAGCACATATTTATGTGAACTTTTTTTATTATTTTAGTATGCTGAACCGACCAGTGAAGTTGTGCCCACACATTCTGTTATATAATAAGAAAACTTCATATCTGTTTAGACTACTCAACCAACGGTAGAAGTTTTTCAAGAACTTCTTGAAGCAAATGCTCATACATTTTATTCTGCTCGAACTGCAAAAGCTTTATTAGCTCACTGGCAGTTAATGAAACAATATCATCTACTTCCTGACCAAACAGTACAAAGTTTACCAAGAGGTGAACATGTTCTTAATTTTTCTGATGCAGAAGAAATGATTAATGACACAGAATTAATGGAACAAAAAGATGAGCTGATAGATGCAGAACTTATTGCAGCAGATAGAAGAAATAAAAGAGAAATAAAGGTGTTAGAAAATGAATTAAGCAGATGGCAAGTTTTAGTTGATAGTGTAACAGGAGTAAATCCACCAGATTTTGATAATCAAACTTTGGCGATACTTAGAGGAAGACTCGTTAGGTATTTAATGAGATCACGGGAGGTAATTTTCGAAAACAATTAAAACGAACTTTCTAAGCTATATTGTATGAAATTTCTATTTGAAGTTATTATTTTTTAAATTCAAACTTTTTGATTAGATCACTGTAGGTCGTTCAACAAAAGATCACAATGTAGATGTAGATTTATCATTGGAAGGTCCAGCTTGGAAAATATCAAGGAGACAAGGAACCATTCGGTTAAGAAACAATGGAGATTTCTTTCTTTCCTCAGAAGGGAAACGACCAATTTTTGTAGATAGTAGGCCCATTCTTGCAGGAAATAAAATGAAGCTGAATAATAATAGCGTAATTGAGGTACTAAATCACAGTTCAATTTTGTTATATAAAACAAAATATGAAAAATAAAATAGAATACTTTATTGAAATACTATTTTTACAAAATATATAATTTTCAATGCTTTTTTTTAGATTGCTGGTCTGAGATTTATATTTTTAATAAATCAAGAACTGATTTCTGTTATACGTCAAGAAGTAGTCAAATTAAATTTAAAACCATGAGTGTTCTATTTCATTCCATAATTGATATTATGCACTATTATAAATGATGTCTTGTCTCGTATACATTTATCGCATTATATAGGAGTTTTGTATAAAGTAAATAATTGTTCCATTAAAAAATTAATAAATTTTGCTCAATTTTGTATATTGCAACTTTGTTTCCTTGTTAATATCAGCTTGTAAATATTGTTTAAATTAGGCAATAAGATTATTCATATACCTGCATAAGCAATTATAAAAACTTAATTTATATTTTAATACCTGCATGAGCAATTATTAAAACTTTTATTTATTTTTAGATGATATGAATACACTAAAAAAATAAGAAAATTTTAAATGATCTTACATTTAAACAAAATCTAAATAATATAAAAATAGTATATAAAATAGTAAATGGTTTAGGTTTGGGTTAATTAAAGATTTTGAGGAAAAAATACTAGAGAAAACTTTTTTAAAGATTTATTTTTAAAAAACCAATATCAGAAGATATAGGAATATTGCTTTTTAATATTTCAAAGAAAAGTTAAGTATAATTTTTATATACTAATAGTTTCAGTACTGATATAATTTAGTGAAATTGAAAATATGTTTCATTAGAAGTAAGAAATGTTAATACATACACATAACGTTGCTTGTAATTTCATTAATGATAGCAACAGGAAAAAAGGTTTTAATCGTTTGTTGTTAAACATAAGGTTGCAGATTTCTTATATTTTGGATTTATAACATGAAATTATTGATATATGTGCTATCTTTATTTTTAAATGTTTCAAAATTTCATTTTATTTTTTCATAAAAAATTAATTTACGATAAAATTTACATGTATTATTTAATAAATGCAGATGAATTATTTAATATAAAATATTGAAAATTTTAAGGAATAAATAAGAATAATACATTTGCAGAATGTGAAATTGAATAAAATAATATATATGTACGTATATTATTAACTACGTAGATTTTACTCTTAAAAGAAATAAAAAAATAAATAGATCCTATTGGATCTCGTTAGGAGAGACTAATAATGAAACTATAAATAATTATGTATGCTGATTAATAATTTTTTTCTCTTTAATTAATAAACACTTTAAACATTATTTCTGCAATAATAAAGTTAATTTTTTAAATTCTAGTAAAAATATTAATATTATTACTAATACCATTAAAGGCGTGAAAATACCCACATTTCTTGTTGGTTAGAATAGTACAATTCGTTCTATATTGTATGTATACATGTACATGGATACTTATACATAAAAATTGATATGAAACTTTATAATGCTATAATAATGATAAGTACATCATTTTTTATTTCTTTGATTTAAATTAGTTTTTTTTCTTCTTTTTCTGAATTTTTAAATTAGCGTAAATAAAGAATTTATCGCAACAATAAAAACTGAAATATAAAACTTTTGTCTTCCGAATTGGAGCAGTAGGTACTATAATTATTATGAATTATTATAGATAATATAATGCGATAATTTAAATTATCTTTTAAATTAGCATTACAATAAATCAAAATAATTGCAATTTCTTGCAGTAGACTTATTTATAATACTTGTGATAGCTTACATACCAGATACGTTATTCTTATTGATAATAAAAATATAATTCTGTTTGTTAATAATGTGTTCAAAAAATGTTAGATATTCCAAATTTTAGATCTTTGATAAAGAAGTAGACATTTGACTATCAAACATACATATATGTACATATATTGGCTATAGTAAATTTATTTGTCATCTCTTTACAAAATAGTGAGAGTTATGCTATATATATATGAATATGTATATAGAGCTATCTTTGATTAAACATGTTCAAATTCAAAAATGAAGCATCTAACAATTTTGTTGTTCCTGATTTTCATCTTATTATCAATTACAAAATCTTGATTCTACTTTACATTATGAAGAACTAATTATCTAAGAAAATGATATTTATATCTGATAATTAAAAATTTGTCTTTAAAATAACATTTGAAATAAATATCAATGAAACCAAAATACTCAAATGAAAAACAAAAATAATCAATGAAAATCAAAGTAATTTAGTAGTGTGCGTTATCACAGTAAAACTTTTTCTGAGCTTTTAAGAGGACTCATTCTTCAAACATTTGGTTCGTTAATAAACAAAATTTGGGGGGAGAGGCATCTGTTAAAGTTGCACATGAGAATAGTCTTTCTACTGATGACAAACAGATTATTTCTGAAATAAAAAAGTACTTTAAAAACAATGTTATTTGAAAACTTTTCAAAACACCCAGGCTGGGCAGGTTTTTATTAAAAAACTAACTTTTAAATTCTCGAAACTCGAATTCGAAACGTTGTTACATTGTAAGGAGAATTAAAAAATTACATTATAAAATTTTACAAAATTTTTATTTATGAAAAAGACCTCCACTCCTTGTACAACAGAACTTATTGATACAATTGCAGTTTTAAAACAAACGACAACACACCAGACATGACATATATATGGCATATACATATACATATCATATACACATGTAAAGCCAACACTCATACTATACACTTGCTATAAAATACACTTAACGATTTAATATCGCTAAAAATTTCTCCAACATATCATTTAATCACGACAGATTCACATTGTCACTCAATGAGTTCAGATTTTTACATTCTTCTTTTTGCCTCGCCTTCTTTTTTCTATGCTTTCCCATATTTCTTCCTTTTCTTCAAAATATGTGGCTACATTAGATTTCTTTTATCCTATAAAATCGGAAATTCAAAGTAATATTGTTTCGATTTTTAATAATATACTGTAAGAATTTCATGGCTTTTAATTCCATGAAGTCAGTTAATTCACTTTATAAATTGTTGCTTCCTAATTTATTAATGATAGCATCCGTAAATGCTCGTCGAGAAATGATTGGCTCGTTTAACTTTTCTTTGTAGTGGACCCATTCAAATTTTGGTCCAATTGTAAGTGGCGTTTCTTCATTTCTGCATTTCATTGCAGAATTACCCACAATTTAAATCGCCGGCATAATACGATGTTTTTCATTATCCGTCGTTCTCGTAGATTTATATTCGAATTTTAGACCGAACAAATTATCGGCCGTTTTGATATCAGCAATAAGTTTATTATTATTCAACGGTTTGTTCGCACCTTCATTGAATTCCTTTCGAATTCTTCCAATTATCTCGAACATATCTTTAGCATCAGAAAACATTAAATCTTGAGTCCTTTCTTCGTAACATAACCTTTTCAGCGGTCAACGTGTCCTTATTGATCAATTGCTCAAATGTTAAAAATTGATCGATGACTTTGTCTGAACACTGTCCGAGTCTTTTTACAGCAATTTCACGCAGTTCATTAACACGGTAAAAAAAGGCACTCGGGAATATACTGGCACAAGTCTTGCTAATTAAATTCGACGTTCAGTTTGTTACACTGTTCCTTTTTTTTTTTTTTCATTAGATCTCCCAAATCCATTTTCTTCGCATTTTTACTTGTTCCTGTTGACGTGCGTTGAGATCTTGACGTTCGCTTTTTATCGACCATTTTTTATTGAGAAATGTTCAATACAAATTAATATGAATATTACTTTCACAATATACTTAAACACTATGCGATCGTTCTTCCAAGATCCTCGGCCGTGAATAGTAGCCTCAGTAACCGTTGCCATCAAAGACTGAAAGACTGTCGTGATGATATTCGATTACTACAAGAAACTTCGTTTACTTGCGAAAAACTGAATGTGGATGTTTTTTTTTCCTTGGTTGGCTGTAGTTTTTCGCAGTGCCGAGGGCTGGGGGCCCTATAACCTGCATATAACATGAGAGGAGATATGTAGATATTTTTGAATGTTAGGGATGCGGCGAGACTGATTGTGATGCTAGCAGGAAAAGTTTCAAAAAACCTGCTTGTTCCTTGGAGGGGTTTGCTTGGTTTCAACTTAAGCGTTGCAGAAGTGTTTTGGGAGTTTAACCTTGATTTTGAGTGGGATTTCGTTGACGGCGTAGTTGCCTGTTTCAGCAATAAGTGGATTTTGATGCTTGTTGTTGTAGGCTCGTGGTAATGTGTTTTGTATGTATTGCTTGATGGTTGGTATGTTGACTAATTGATGTAGAGTTGACTAATTGATTGGGGTGTCTCTTTCTTTGTCTAATATTATTCTGAGGAGTTTGTTCTGTGCAATCTGTACTTTGTTGAGGTAGGATTTGGGAGCAGAGGCCCAGACTTGATATCCATAAGTGATGATGGGCCTAATGCATACGAGATAAAGGAGGAGTTTGAGTTTGCTGCCTTTTGAGAGAAGGGGATAGAGTTTTGATAGGGCAGGGTAGACCAGGTTGGTTTTTTTTTCAATGGCTTTTGCCCAGGAGAGTTTACTGTCCAGTGTGATACTGAGATATTTGACAGTTTTTTCCCAGGGGATGCTGTGTCCTCCAATGGTGATATTGACGGTGGGTTGTGTTTTCTTCTGGGTGAAGGTGATGGTCTGAGTTTTTCTGAGATTAATTCTGAGGTTCCAGGTGCAGGTGTATTTTGTTATGAGGTCAATGTGAGTTTGTAGGTACTTGCTGGCTTGTGTTAGGCTCCATGAAGAGGTGTAAATGGCAGTGTCGTCGGCGTATATGGCGAGATGAGTGTTATTGGTGGTGGGAGTGTCATTTATGTATATGTTAAACAGGGTAGGTCCCAGGATAGATCCTTGCGGGACCCCTGCTTGCACCGGGTAGGTTTCTGATGCTATTTTGTTGATTGAGATGTAGAGTCTTCTGTTGTGGACGTAACTAACGATGAGATTGTATATGGAGCTAGGGATCTGTATTTTTCTGAGTTTGTGTAATAGTCCTTCGTGCCATACTGTGTCAAAAGCCTTTTCCAAGTCAAGGAGAATCAACTGGTGATTCTATTTTTGTTCATTTCAAGAGTGGCAAATTCGTGACCCTTTGTAGCTGTTGAATGCAGGAGTGATTGTGTCGGAAGCCGAATTGTTGCGGGATAATGATGTTGTGTTCGCGTAGGTGAACAGGAGGTGGAAGTGAATAATCTTTTCAAAAAGCTTGCTTAAGATGCTTAGCTGATGGGTCTGTAGCTGTGGATGAGTGTGCGTTGTTTACCGGGTTTGGGAACAGGGTGGATCATTGCAGTTTTCCAACTCGTAGGAAAGTATAAGGATTGGATGCATGCTTTGAGTATATAGTATAGGTGAACTATGGTTTTTTTGGGAAGGACAAATTGGCTGGAGGTAATCTTGTCCGATCCAGGGGCTTTATTATTAGGGAGATTCTTGATGAGTTTGTGGATAAGTCGAGGTGATATGTGGATCTGTGGGGGATTGTGAGTTGTGTTGAGCGATGGGGGGGGGGGGATTGTGGTGGTGTGGGATTGGAGGATGCGGTTCTAGGAAGGGTTGCGTTGCGAGGGAGGTTACTAATGGTAGAGTAAAATTTTGCAAGGGCTTCAGCTTTCTCTTTGTCGAGTTGGCGCAGGTAGGAGGTACTTCTGGGGTTTTTTTACAGTCCTTGGTATTGTGTTGGCCAGTGAATGTGGATGCCTCCGTCGCCACACTTATATGTACCCTTTCCTATTTGTACCCTCTCCTTGACCAAAGTAATTTAGGACTTATACTTGGACTAATTGTTTCGAACAATAAACCTTCTTACAAAATCAAATTAAGTTTAAGGTTCGAGAATTTTCACTTTACGACATTACGTATAATTAAGAGATTATAATTAAAAAGTAACTTCGCAGCTTCACAGAACTTTTATTCGAACAAGATAACGTTGCAGCCAGTATTACAGTCATTACAAAATTTTTGAAATCAGATTTCCATTTCAGAAAGTCCTGCCTTTTTCTGCAAAATTATAAAATATAATCTTTTGTAAGCAGATTCTACAAATTGTTTCTCGTTGAGGACAAAGTGTATATTTTCGCGCTAGACCGACTCCGACGTTCGACTTAGGTGACGTTCTGCTGATGGACTGTTCCTCCGTGCACTCCTTCGGGTATATATATCCTTCGTTCTGACCTTCGTCCGGGTACCTAGTTCTGGTACGGGCATCCGTCATAAACTTTGGGACCTTACGGGCATCCGTCATGAACTTTGGGACCGTCACCTGGTTCTTAACCTTGAGTGGCCTCTTCTACCGAGTAGGCAAAGAAGTCTTCCCACGCCTAGGAACGGCCGGCGTGGCTAACATTCGCTTACACTTTTAATTACATCCTTGCAAGCTAAGCTTCGACGTTAAGCTTCGAATTTCAAAATTCTCCATCCTTCAAATTGATTTTAGTTTCTTGCTTCGAGAATTGAAATTAACAGAAATTTATCTAAATTTGCAATTGACAGTTGGAAGTAAATTTGAAATTAACGCTTTTATATAAATTTTTAATAGTCCCGGTTGAACGAAACAACGTACAAAAATGTCTAATCGAGATTCTTGTTTAAAAGAACACTGACATTCGAACTTTCTTCTGGATCTAATTTACTTCTCTCTTCTTTTTTTTATTGACGACAGTGCTGAAAAATATTTCAAGATATACAAGTGATGGTGGTGTAGTGAGATATTTTTTTGCTACATTCTTTAGACATTTTATACTGTTGTTTCACAATTACGATCGATTCTTACTTGTGTATATCGTTAAAAACAAAAACCGATCATTCGCGAAGCACAACATTTGAGATTCCAATGTTCTTTACTCGTGCTGAAAACGATTTTCCCTTCGTTGATTTTCTTCTTTTCTTATCTAAATTTCGAGAGTCTTGAATTACGAGAAAAGCAAAATGTTTCGAATTCTCGAAACTTTTTTGAATTTCAAGGGTTTTCAAGGTCACGAATAAAGTCAATTTGAACGTTCAACGATAATGTAAAAATGTTTAAATCCAAAGAATCCATTTAAAAAATATCTCGTTACTCTGAAAGACTTTTCAGTACACTGTAGTCGACGAAAAAAAAGAAAGAATTAGATTTGATTCGGAAAGATTTCAGCTGGTGTTCATAAACAAGAATATAAATCAGATGTTTTTGTACGTTGTTACGTCTTCGTTTACAAGTGGTCAATAAAAATTTACACAGATACAGTTCTTCAAGCAATTCTTCTAAAACATCATAAACAAAAGTAATAAAATTGTAGCAATTATACAAAACAAAATTATACAAATTAAAAAAAAAAAATTATTGGGATAAATATAGTAACTTCAATACCAAAAATTAAAAATAATGATCGAAAGAAAAGACTGGCACGGAATCTTTTTCTTTTCCTAAATTTATCACTTTACAATTTATCAATTACTGACAAAAGAATAAAATTAATATCTTGATTCGAAATCAAGTTTCAAGAATATAAAGGTTTACCTCGAAAGCATTAGCGTCTATGAAAGGACTATGTTAGAATAAAAGAATAAACATTAGCCTCTATATTAGAATACAAAAATAAAGGCTAGTCTCTATTAAAGGATTACAAAGAGTGTCGTTCGATTGTCTATAATTTTTACCTGCATAATGGTATAAGCTTAGACAAACACGCAGGTTATTTCATACTTAAATTTCATTCCATGACTAAAGCGATAATACACTCAATAACACAACGGATTGACTGAACTCTCGGCATGTCCTCCAGAGAGAGGACAATTTTTCTTCAATTATATATATATGTAGCTTCTACATCTTTTGTAAATGTTTCTTCCGAGTTTATATTCCACATTTTTGACGGCACATTTTTAAAATTTTTAAGTGACAATAATTAATATCAGGCTTATTTTATTACTTCTGCATACAGTGAAATCTTAAGTGCAATCGAAACATGGCGCCACTACATTCATATGACGCCAAATGAGCGTATCTGTGTATAGAGCATATAACCTAAACGTAACCTAACTCCTCTTGCGTTGGAATGACATGCTACGTACGTCGAGAATTTTTTGTCCCAAAATTGCAATATTTTCTCAGTTCTAAGTATATTTAAGTAAAATAAAATAGGCGAAACAAATAATAAGTTTATTACTTCTAAATAATTCCAGTGATATCATACCTACGAGTTCAAAACGAAGGAAAACTTTAAATAAATAATTTCAATGATCGATGGAGGATACATGTTTTTCGTCAAACATAAATATACTACACATAGTAATAAAAAATTTAAAAAACGTTAAATACGTCTAGTAATACAAAAATTAAGGGAACATGCGTCTGTAAAAGTTATTTTTGTTTTATGTCATTTAGTCTTCCAGTGACCACCCTGTACTTAAACGAGGAAAGGTTTATCTTAAATTTCTGAGAAGACTATTAGCGAAAAATAATACTAAATAATATTTAATTACTCTGTTTTCCTATAAATCTTTCGTCTTTTACTAAAGATTTCCGTGAAGAAGAGCAGTTAACGCGTTTATGAGACGGTAATATTCATTTACGTTCAACTTTGCGAGTAACTGTATGTATATAGTTATTGTAAATAACATTAAGATTAAATTTTTCGAATAATTTTTTTAAAAGTGTACAATGTACAGAGAGCAAAGTGAGGAACCAGATTATTCCGCAATGGGATAATTGTTTATTTCGTATTTCTGTGTCATTAAAAATAAAAGAAATATTGGAATTTTGTATCAAAGAATACGCTGCCAATAGTTACAGTCAGTTTATTATTATGTTTATCCATCGTAATTCTCACGATTATATATTTAATTTTAAAAATAACATTAATAAAGAAAAATTTATTAAAAATTTTGAATTTATATATGATAATATTATTAAATTATTATTAAATTAATAATAAAATATAAATATAATTGATGGTAATGATGAAATTGAATAATATAAAATTCTAATTATATTTGTTGAATTTTTTATGATATTAATCAATCTAATTAATGAAATTATTGAATATTCGTAATAATTTTATTATAAAATTATTTATTGTTTATGTTTAATCTTTTTTTCTTATTTATTTTAAACATTAGCAAATAAGTAGCAGCAATTCTCAATCACACTATCTCTTGAGTATTATTAGGTCTGATTCAGATGATTTTTTGACAATGACACGAGCTGGAAGTAACTTACAAAGGAAATGGAGGAAAATTCAAAATGAAGAAATATCGTATAAATACTAGATTAATTTATTCGTAATACAAATTTTTTCGTGCCTAATTTTTTACTCGTGCCATAATGCAATCCTAAGGATGAAATCATCCCTTGAAATTTTCTATCTCGAGAACGATAAGAGGTATCGAAAAGAACTTTAAACAAAAATTGTTTTGTTTTCGTCTTCTCACATTTAAAATTGGTCGAATTCCTATTTTTCGAATATTTTAGCCTTTTTAATGTCAAAAGTACCTAAGCAAGAAGTATCGAGCCAAGTTGGCGTGGTTTGATGAAGTTTGAGAGAAAAATTATAAAAAATTTTGTAAAAAATGATAATTATAAAATTCAAAAAGGAACATATATAGAGAATTAAATTAATTATATTATTAGAATTATTATATATATATTAATTATAAAATATTAAATATTTGTAAAATTATAAAATATGAAATATTATATATATTAATTATGAAATGTAAAATATTTATAATATTATAAAATATGAAATATTATATATATTAATATGTAATATTAGAATAGAATATCTGCTACTAACAAATATTTACTTCTAGTTACTAATAGACATTTTGATCTTTATATAATATTTGAATATTAAGATATTTAAAAAGATAGAGATTCATATAAGGAAGGCTGTACTGTGTTACGTTTGATGTGATAAACCAGAAAATATGAAACTAAGTACATAGAAAAAAATAAGTACAAACCAGAAAATAGAAAGCAAGTACATAGTACGTTCAAACATTTTCATGTTCTCTTCCAATGATTTAATTTACCTGTCTTTTTGAGTACCATGAGCAATTGTCGTTACATTAAAGTGACATAAATAGTACAAATACTCAAGCAAGAAATCAAAATGTCTAACCTTTATAATAAATTATAATTCTCATATTATACATATAACAAGAATAACAAAAAAAAAGAGAGAAAATGTTCATACATTTTGAAATTTTCTTTTACTAATTGCAAGAGAAAGTTATTTTACTAAGAAAATTAAAGGAAAAGTTCAATAAGGACATTCGAAATATATCATTAAGATGTGTCCATAGCTTATGAATAATTATATACGTATTGGATATATAGAATTTATTTACGTAAAATAGGATTTTATAGTATACAAGTTATAATCATCGAAAAACGAAGTAACAAATGGTAACTGGAGTAATTTTAACGTTTAATAGTATTTCATTTATCAATCAATCAAAGATTCATTGCATTTGTATCATCACCAACCGCCTTTGCCTCACTAGCCCCAACCACCTCCTCCCCAGCCACCTCCTTTCCAGCCACCTCCTCCCCAGCCACCTCCTCCCCAGCCACCTCCTCTCCAGCCACCACCTTTCCAGCCACCCCAACCACCCCAACCTCTCCCTCCGCCATAACGCCATGGTCTTCCATATCTTAAAAACATCGACAAAATTGTTATTAAATTTACGAATTGAAAGCTTTTTAAATAATTAATTTATTAACAAAGAGACTGTCAAGTTATTTTTTAAATAATATCATTTCTATTGAATTAATAACCTTGAACGAGAGTCTAAATAATATCATTTCTGTTGAATTGATAACCTTGAACAAGAGTCTACAGTGCCATTTCAAAATAAAACGACTGGTTTTATCAAACCATTGTTTATTATAAAAAACGTTACGAAGTACAGAAGATGCTTCTTATATATTTAATTTCTAATGCTTGGATCTTTTATATTATATAGTATATTGTATGTTAATTTTTGAATTTCATTAAATATGGTATAGTGGCTACAGAAAGTTTCCATACATAGAATGAAAAATTGTTGATATTTTAGACTGTTGTTAAAAAGAAAATAATTTTGTTTTGTGGAGAAAATTTTAAGTGATCGTCGTAAAGGGTTACGGTGGATTTAGTTATGAGAAAATTTGTGTTAGCTTGTTTGTAAAGACGTTTGAGTTTGCAAAATTTTTGAAAGAAAAAGTATCTTTACTTGATCTAAAAACTTCTTTGAAAGTACTGCGAAAGTAGAAGTTTCGACCTTTAAAATGAGTATTCTCATACTCGATAAAAGGTTCTAATAAATCTAAAAAATTTAGTGCTCAAATCTTTTACTTTATGTAACTTCTGAATTCCATTTCATTTGGCGTGAAATCTATTGAATTGTAAGTAACAAATTCGTTTTGAACTTTAAATTAATTGATGGATTACATATAACAATAATTTCTAATCTAAAAATTGATAATTTTTGAAGTCTGTGTTTCTAGTTTTATATTTTTCTTTACATCGTCTTTATGTCGAACTCTTTAATAAATTGATAGTACATATGAGCTGTTTATTTTGAAAGTCCATTTTCCAAAAAAAATCAAGCTAGCTTTCAATATTTACAATATTTTTACGTCACCTTTTCATTTTTAAACAAATTGTTACTGATATATTTAAAATCATTAAAGAAAATTTGTTAATAGAATGATAAAAATTTTTATTTAAAAAATTTTTTTTTATTATAAAAATTTGAAAGCAATTTAAGTCAAACTGATATGAAGTATATTATGCAGTAAAATTTTATGACATAAGAGCCATATTTTCTATTATTACTAAAGCGTTCGAATACTATATATATATATATAGTATTATAATATAATATATTATTACATTTTATATATATATATATAATATGTAATTATATATATATGTTACATTTTGAAATTGAACTGAATTAGTCTGAAGATTGTTTTAGTATACACAAATCCGAAATCGGTATAAAATAAAATAAAAAGAGCGAATCTCTACGTATCAAAAACTTGTGAAAGAAGTACACCTCGAAGACAAAAAGATAGCATACTCTAGATTTTCTTATATCATGTATCGTAATTGTTTGTAAATTTAATCTTAGTAATTTCTTAAATTAATTCTTAGCAATTTCTATCCAGTTGTACACCGATGAATTCAAAAAGAAAGCGACGAATTATTGTACGACGGTTTGGTCACTCGTTATGGTCCGCAATCAGTTGCCAGCGCAAGTGGTTAATCTTCAGAGTCCCGGATACAATCATACATATCGTTGTTAGTTTGTTCAGGAAGTTGATTCTTGCTACGTTTCTTTTTAAATTTTGTATTCTAAAACTTTAAATTTTCATACTGAATTTTTCTAAAACTTTAAATTTTCATACTTTTCTCCTCAAACCTTATCAAATTACATCAACTTGGCTCGCGGTACCTATTTTTCGCTTAAATATAGCTGTTTTAATCAGCAACAAAGGGTTTTTTTTTTTCTAGAGATAATTTTACATATCACATCGTTGCGAAGAAGCTGACATAACTTGAAATAGTATACTTTTCAAAGCGAGCCAAAAACTGTCTTTAGACCGAATTTTTAACAAAACAAATAAATTTACATAGTTATCTGTAGAAAAGATTTGAACAAAATTGGTGTTCACCTAAAACGATTAGCTTTTGAATGTTATACGCTGACGAAGTAACAGAAGGAGAAACAATTCGAAGTGCAATGTCTAGAAGTTAGCAAATAGTCTTCTTGATAATTTCGTTTAAAAAGTTTATCGTGAAATGTGACAGTAAATACTTTTTAACTGGCGACGAACATAAACACATTAGTAAATATATAGATTTCACTTAGAAATTTATAGTACGTAATGTTTGTTCAGAATATTTTTTTTGAGAAATTATAACGATTATAACTTTTACCTGTAACTTGTGTATTTAATATAAATGTAAAAGTAACAAAAGTAAAAAAGTGAGATTCTAGATATGACATTGTCGCTGGTGAACTAAAATGATTTATGTCAACGTACTACATTACCTATCGTGTGCTATGGGTATGATTAGTATTTCGTTACTAGCGTATGACAAAAATGCGAAAAAATTATTTTAATTTACCCATAGGCGCTTGCATCAGCATCTAAATCTAAGTCGTTGGCATTGTTCAGGGAAGGTTTAGACTCTGCGAGAGTAGGCTCTGAAGGCTCTTCCAAACAGGACACCAGAACCACAATTAAGAGTAGTAAAATCTGCGTATGAAAAATAATAATATATAAATTAAACGTAATTATATTTATATTTAATTTATATAATATATAATATATAAAATTATATTATATATAAATTAAATATAATTATATTTATTATGTTCCCATTCCTATTTATCATGTTTTAAACAGACAAAAAAATATCAAACAGACAAGAAAATATATAAAATTTTTGAAAAAATGATTGGAACTCGAATGAAACGATAGATCTTATCTATCTTTCAATTGTCCCACAGTGGTAAGGGATTAAATCGAGAAATATTGATGAAATATTGAATTACAGATATTGAATGCAGAAAAAAATTGAAAAATTGTGTAAGTAACCGAAGCAAACAGAATAAATTCTTTACTCACCAAGTGCACCGGTCGCGGCATTCTGAGAACTGAGATCACGTTGGTCAGGATCATGTTTATATATCTCTTCATGCACAAAGTGTTGTGAAGAAAACTTGAGGTTGCATAAGGATAAATGACAACCGGTAAATGTTGAAAAAAAGAAAAAATACAATCTTCAATGATTTATAGCAGGATTGTTTACGTAGTATTTTAATTTTCTCATTATGTATAATAAAATCGTTTTTATAACAAAAAATTATAGGCATTAAAAAGATTTGTCTTTTGAAGAATCTGCAGAATACTGTATTATGTTATTCTGGTTCCCTTTATTAAGTGATAATCTTCAGCTTTATAATCATCTTTATGTAATAAGTTATTTTATCTAATATTTTATTATAAATATTAGATAAAATAACTTATTACATAAAGATGTAATAAGTTATTTTATCTAATATTTTAACAAAACCAATATATCTCTTTAATAATACTATTTAAATGTTTTACTATTTTACTATTTTTTTTTTTACTATTTAGTTTTACTATTAAATAAATTTTTGTTAGTATATCTTGGTATTTATTCCGTTAATTTTTATATAAGTAAGTAAATTAAATTTATATGAAAAAAGGTGGGTATTAGTAAATACAACCATAATAAAAATAATCATATTAATTTCTAATTAATTCCTTTTTTCGACAAAAATATTATCTGTTATATATTACAATTTATATATAATATATAATATGTTTTACATGTTTGACACATTTATTTTTGGGATTATTAATAATTAGATTAAATTAAATGTAAATAATAGTATAAATAATAAATAATACTATACAATAATTATTAATTAAATATTATTATGTATATATTAATATATTTTATTATATTATATATGTTTAAATAAATTTTTATTTTATTTTATTTATTTTATTAATTTTTATACATAAATTAAATTCATTTGCTAAACAGACTAGATATTAATAAATATGATATAACGTTTAATTTCTAAATATTTAATTTCTTTTTTTCAACAAAAATATTAAGTTAAAGTAAAAATATTTAGTTCTTCTATTTTCAGTATGATTAATAATTAAATTAAATTAATTCTGCTATTATGTTATTATATTATAATAAATTTTCATCAGTACATTATTAATTATTTTTTTCATTAATTTTTATACATAAAATAAAATTATTTAAAAAGAGATATATATTAATAAATAATAATTTCGATTAATTCAATGTTTTTTTTTCAACAAAAATGTTAATTCATGTATTTAACTTATTTAGTTAATAATTAAATTAAATTAAATTAAATTAGTAAATTAAATTAATTAAGTTAATTACACTATGTTATACATTGGCTGCATGTCCAAATAAATAAATAAGCATGCACATGTATGTGTATGTTTGTACACAGATATATAGAGATGCATATAAAGAGGTAGAAAACCAAAAAAGAAAAAAACTGAAGTTATCAAATATTATTTAATTGAATGTTTTCCCAAATTAGTCTTAAACAAAGACAGGAATATATCAGATGAATACGCGCCAGTTTTCAAGGTAGGCTGGTTACATTCCAGCACTTCTCTGGTTCTCTTCAAGCACAACTTTTGTTCCTTTTGGGAAGAAGTGAACACATCGTTGTTCTTTGTTTTGTCATTTTCTGCAATATACCAGCTTTGTTAACAAATTATTTCAATTAAGCTTTAACTGTTAATATCGTCTATATGCCTGGAAATTCTATCCATTCCATCAGGTATTTGACTTAACCATTTGTTAACATTAGAACTATCGACGATTAAACCATAAAATTTTCATCAGAAACATTGAAAAAAAAAAAAATGGAAAATTTTTGTAATACTGTTGAGTAAAGAAGCTTTTATTTTACGAAGAATGATTCAGATCTTTTAAAAATACACTGTTTCACATTTGTAAAATTTCTAAGGAAAATTATAAATTGATCATTTTCACTATTTTGGTAATTCTAGACACTGTACGAAAATTGAGAAACACTTCTAACAATCCAAAATTAATATCTTGTGCGTTGCTCTATAAGCTATAATCATCTGCTTCAGATGATTGATTTATTGATATTGAATTCAAATTATGCTGAACAAGCGAATCATACGACAATTGCATGGAAGTATTGTGAATCATAATTCGTGATTCATAAACTATTGCAAAGAGGACCGAGGGAAAAAGGAAAATATAGAGGAAATAGGTAATATATTCAGTCAAATAGCTAATATATTCATCTGTCTTTTATGTGAAGTATGCAAAACATACGCAGTATGGGATATATACATTTGCGTAAATACCCGCAGACTAATTATATTTTTTTAAGATTCTCACATGCAATTCCGTCATAAACGTTCTAATACAAAATCATGAATGAATGTTATACGTTGAAAAACTAATAAAATTAGAAAAATTAGTAATAAAATTGGTAAAATTAGAAAAATTAGTAATAAAATTGGTAAAATTAGAAAAATTAGCAATAAAAATTAGTAAAAATTAGTAATGAAAATTAGTAAAATTAGTAATGAAAATTAGTAAAATTAGAAAAATTACTAATAAAAATTAGTAAAAGTAGAAAAATTACTAATAAAAATTAGTAAAAGTAGAAAAATTAGTAATGAAAATTAGTAAAATTAGAAAAATTAGTAAAATGAGAAAAAGAGTAATAAAAATTAGAAAAATTAGAAAAATGAGAAAAAAGAGTAATAAAAATTAGTAAAATTAGAAAAATTAGTAATAAAAATTAGTGAAAAATAATTATTATGTATATAAAAAGTAAGGCGATTTTATGTATAATATATAAAAAACAAAATTTTTTCATTTCGAAACTTCTCTGTTTTTGAGAAAAAATCAAGTTTATAAATTCCTAAAAAGTTTGGAAATTTCTATGTACTTCATAACCACAAGAGTATGATAATATTGTTTAATAGATAACAAAGAAAAGAAAAAAATGTTCTGTCTACGTTCATAACATTACATTTGAAAAACAAATCATAAAGAGTATACATACGGGCCGTACAAATAGTAATAAAAAAAAAGTAGAAAAAATAAACGAAAAAGTTTGGTATAAAATTTTAATAAACGCATTTACGTGCAAAAATATCTTTATCTTTTCTATCTAGTAATATTTAAATGTAATAATTGTAATAATTTAATAATATATATTTATATTACTATTACATTTAAATTTTTATGTAATAAAATTAATAATAATTAGTAATTAAATAATAATTAAATAATAATAATTATTATTACATTTAAATTTTTATGTAATAAAATTACATGATCACGGAGTAGCAACCCATTCAGGCCAATTTTTGATTTGATTCTGAAGTTGGACTCCAGGACTTATAACATTTCTAACTTGTTTGGCACCAATTACACGAACGTTTTCCCGAAGTATTCCTTGTGACTTGCCACATAGAATTAATTTGTACGCGGCATTCACCATTTCATCACTTGCAGCCTTTTCTGTAGGGAAAATTATTAAATTTAAAATAAAATTTATTAAATTAAATTAAAATAATAATTATTTATTTAATAAAAAAATTTGAATTAAATTTATTTAATAAATTAAAAAAATTTATTAAATAATATTATGTAATATTAAATTTATCATATAACATTGAAAATTTAATAAATTAAAATAAATTTATTTATTAAATTAAATTAAAATAAAAATTATTTATTTTATAAATAAATGAAAATAAATTTATTTATTATATTAAATTTAATTGTAATAATAAACAATCCCTGCGAATTACGCGAAATAAAAATAAAATATAAAGTGCTAATGTTTCGTGAGATACCTTCAAAATTCCCAATGAAAGCAATGGAGATAGATTTTTTATTGTATCCATACGTGTGAGCACCCTCGCGATTCCAGCCGCATCCCTCGTATATATTCCCATCACCACCGATTAGGAATCTGTATAATTATTTCGTTATTCTAATAAAAAAAATTGTTATCACTTGTAAATTTTTAATTTTGTTCTAAAATTGATTTTTGTTGATTTTACAACAGTTTTCGTTTTTAAATTTTAATAATTTATTTAAAACTTAATAATTTATTTCTGTTTATTTAATTTTCTATACTTATTCATTCTTATTCATTGTTTTAATAAATTTTAATTTTTATTACATTTTTATTAAAATATTAAAGACTAAGAATAGAAATTAAATAAATGAAAATAAATTTTAAGCTATTATTATTATTATTAGTATCAGTGTTATTGTAAAATTTAGAAAAAAATTTGCGATAAGAGTAAAATTGAATGAATAAAAGTAAAATGTGGATAAATTATTTTTAAAAACATAAAATAAAATAAAATAAAAATAAAACATTGTTTTGCGAAAACAAATAAAAATAAAACATTGTTTCTTGCATGTACAAATAATATAAAAATAGTTAATGAAGAACCTAAATTTGAATGTAGAATGTAGAAAATCTAGGTCAAAATGTTTAGAATGAATTTAGAAATTAACAGAAAAAGAAAAAATACAAAACACATTAAAAGTTAATTTTAAATAAATAATTGTTACTTTTATATAATATAAATATTTTAATAAATATGCTGCAGCAAAACTCCGTTTATATAAATATGCACAGATAATTGATACAAATTATATGAATATATGAAATATATTAATTATATGAACTTAAACAGATGGTTCATATAATTAATACTAGAACAATCGATCTTTAATACGCATCGAAGAATTCTACAATCATTATAATTTAAATAACGACAATAATTAAAATAAATAAATTTATACAATTGTTCCTGTCTAAACAGAGATCAATATTAATTTTAACCGTATCTTCTGAAGCGATTGTAAAACATGAAAATCGATCATTTCCCGTCAAAATTCATATAATAGAAGTTCAATCTTCCTCTATTATTGATTTCTCATTTCTACAGTAATAAAAATAATAACAATAATAATAATAATAACAACAATAATAAATTCAAGTTCAAGTAGATTCAATTAGTAAAAGTTCATTTACTTAGGCATTGACTGCAATTTGGTAAATAAACGAAATTCATATATATATGAAGTATATTTAAAATAATTTAAATAAATATAATTTATTTCATATATATATATATATGAAGTATATTTAAAATAATTTAAATAAATATAATTTATTTCATATATATATATATATGAAGTATATTTAAAATAATTTAAATAAATATAATTTATTTCATATATATATATATATGAAGTATATTTAAAATAATTTAAATAAATATAAATACAAATATACTTTAAAGTATAATTTAAAATAAATACAAATGTACTTTAAAATATAACTTAAAATAAATACAAATTTATCTTAAAATATAAGTATATTTTAAAGTAAATTATAAATAAAGTATAATTTAAAATAAATACAAATGTACTTTAAAGTATAATTTAAAATAAATACAAATCTACTTTAAAGTATAATTTAAAATAAATACAAATCTACTTTAAAGTATAATTTAAAATAAATACAAATCTACTTTAAAGTATAATTTAAAATAAATACAAATCTACTTTAAAGTATAATTTAAAATAAATACAAATCTACTTTAAAGTATAATTTAAAATAAATACAAATGTACTTTAAAGTATAACTTAAAATAAATACAAATGTACTTTAAAGTATAATTTAAAATAAAAACAAATCTACTTTAAAGTATAATTTAAAGTAAATATAAATATTTAAAATAAATTAATTTAATTTAAATAATAAATATAAATTAAAGATTTCATACAATCCTATAATTGTTGTAAAACAAATATCCGTTTAAGATAATATATATATAAAATAATACTTAAGAATATCCTATATCGTGCCACTTGTTAACATCCATGTGAAAATGTCTAATGCTTTCGACAACAGCAACACATGTTCCTCTATTGTCACATTCTGGAGTAACCGTATGATGAATTATGACATACGGAATGGGGATGATCAAGTAATTTACGCTTCTTGGCTCTATATCGGTCCAATCGCTTCGTTTGATAATCTCAGGGCAACTTTCATCTTTTGTTTAAAGAGACCAAAAAAAAAAAAAGTGATAAATTAGTTTGCTTTCGACGATGATTTGTAATGTCAATTCAATTTTTTATTCTCTCTTCAACCAATACCTATATTTTTAACTTTATGAATCTACATCCGAAACAAATTAATTAAGATTTATTCTCAATCAATACTTCGTTCTTTAAAAATGACGTCAATCAGTCTGACTGACGTCCGTCGTAAAAAAAAAACCGTTTAATATCGTTATTTTCAACGAATATTTTATTAACAAGCAATTCGTCGTAGTTTTCAAGAATTTCAATGTTAATGCGTATGAATATAATGCTTCGCTATAATGATTTCCATATCACACGATGACTTTTCATCTCCAATCATCCTTTTCATATCACATAACAAATTTTGATGATTATCACTTTGCTTAATAAATAAATAAATAAATATGTATATATTTGTATATATTATTTATATATATTTATATATATGTTGTTTATTAAATAGCATTATAGAAGTTTTTGAAAAAAAAGATATGCTTGATTCAAAGAAAAAAGATTTACTAAAAATCACGGTTATTTTGTTTTGAATAATTCTATCGCTTTAGCTCTTAGCATAAATAATTATTATACAGAAAAATCGAGAAACGCATGGAAAAATATTACGTTTGAACTATATATGGTTTTATGATACTTAAGATTGTTTAAAGATCACGCGGATAAATATTTGTCATAGCGATATATATAATAGTAATTACAAAACTGCTAGCTTTTTCAAAAGAGGAAATTTAAAAAAATATTATTTGTCATAAAAACAGTATTTAACAGTAGTTATGTACAACTAATTCCATTACAATTGTTCAATATATTATTTTACAGAAAATATAAACATAAATATAAATATATAAATTATATAGAATGTATTATTGCTATTTTAATTTCACTCTACGATTTTAGTAAAATTTTATTATCCGTTTGATAACATTTATATAATAACTTACCACAGGCACAAATATAAAAGAGAAGAGTGATTACGAACATTAATGTTTGCATTTTGCAAATTAAAATGAAACTGGTACGTTCACTTACAAAAAGTTAGCACACACTTATTTAAGTATTAATCCATAGAAGACGAAGCAACTGACTGACGAAAAGAAAAAATTTCAATTCAACTAAAAATGCTTATGTTCGGCGGCTATCTCATACGACTAAAGTTCACGACTAATCTAAATCAGCGTTAACTCATTTTTACACTTCTTCTCTATCTTTTTCTATCAAGGAAAGTGCAAAATATACATTATTTAATGGAAGATGTATTATTTAATTTTAATATAAAGATGTAATATAATGTGCCCTAATTTTAAACGGCCAAACTGCAAGGATCAACATGTAAAAAGAAGAAAGATATAGTATTACATGTAATATTATATGAAATTAATTATAATAATGTATAAATATATAATATTATATAATAATATACAATTTCTGGAAAATGTTACACATTTGTCTCTCAAAAATTTGTTTGGTATTGTACCTCATGTAACATTTCATTTTTCTTTTTGCCTGTAGATTGATCCCTTGCAGTTCAGTTGTTTAAATTCCAGGACACCCTACATTTTTTATTCTAATAAAATATTTTCAATAAATTTACTTATTTACTTATTTACTATAATACTTTAGATTTACTTATATACTTTAGATTATAATACTTTACTACTATATTTAAGTAGGTAAGATTTATTTATTTATTATAAATTAAGATTATAATTTAAGATTTACTTATTTATTATAAATTATTAATAAACTATTTCAATAGTTTACAAACAGTTCCTAGTTCGCTGTTTCCAGGGCAGTAATGAACACATTAATATTGTTTACAAATCTTAGATAAGATCAACACATGTGTACAATTAATGTTGCTGCGTTGCTTTTTTTCTCTTCATCCTGGTTACTTTTATCAATACAGAAGAATATGTTAAGACTACGTCAAAGAGAACGATACTCAATTGAGAACGATAAATGATCACGATTTTTTTATTCCTCTTAAGATCATTGATGTTTACACTACATACAGTGATTCTCATTAATATTTAAATTGCCATGATTTTGTGAGGACACATCATACATACAATAAATCTGGGCTTGCTTTAAAACTTGAAACCCCTACTTTCAAAATGTTCACCATCGTTCATTTTATTCTAATTTATTCTTTACACCACGTAGAGGGTGAGTAAGATTTTTTTTTTTGTATAGAATAAAAAACCACGTGATACATAAAAACTAATGTATGAAGAATAATTTTTGTGCGAAAAAAATATCAATAAATTCTGGAAAAATATGATCTTAAGTATTTACCGTTTTTGACTAAAAAAAACACTTCATCTCATGTATCCAAAATCATTCATATTGCCAAAAATAATAAAGATATCAAGATAAAAAAAAGACACCCTGTATGTACCCTATATGTACAAATTGTTCAGCGTCTGCATTTTTGTACAAAATTTTACACCTGACACGTATGAAAATTTCACGGCCATATAGTAAGTATATAAAATAATTAATAAAATTTCGTATCAAACTCCATTAAATTGCAACGTTATAGAAAAATGTTTATTTAGTCTTCAAACACATAGGCGTACGTTTAATAGATGTACACACACGTACACGCAAATACAGAAGCCATGTACGTAGGTATTCTTAAATAACCAGATTTCCAGAAAGGACATCCAAGGACATTTTTTAATTCCGTCAATCGCGTGAATAATGAAATTTAAATACAAATATTTTGTTGAATGGACGTTTCGATTTTCGTGCGAACTGATGTAACCTAACCTAAGAAAAAAAAAAAGAAAAAAGGGATGCTAGGGAATTTATTGGTAACGGTTATTGGTACTGTCGTGTTTCTAAATAATCGTGCGCTGCAGTGCGTAGCTCCATCTAGGAGCGTCGGCTACCGACGTCCGCCGCGGCGGCGATAGAGTCAACATCCGGCGACGCAGAGATGCGCACGTTTCGGCGCTCGCCGAGGGAAAAGGGACGCCGCGGTCGTGACTTCGGGACATGAGAGCGACGATGAAGAAGCCCGCCAGCCTGCACAGCAGCACCTGAGGAGCACGCTCGCTTCCAGCGTTACTTGTCCAACTGAGGAATTTGGTCGGCTCGCTTCGGATTTATCGTGTAGGCCCCGGTCTTCAGGCCCCCGTAAAGCACATCATTCCGAAACGCGGCCGAGAGAGGCTAGCTTTTTCCACCAACGAGGTAACACTCCCTTCGTGCCGTGAACGGGCTCTGCGATCCTCTTTTTTAAATGGAAATCACCGAGAATCGTTGCACCACCTCGTTCGTCTGTCTGATTATCAAATCCCTGGACTCGATGGGCGGGTATCACCCGGTTTCGCGAATCTTGCCGATTAAATTAGCCGCGAATGCAACTTAACAAATACATACTAGTATTCTACGAAAAATCGTGTGTTTGTAAGGATCTCGTTTCTTGACAATTGTCTTTCACTTTCGTTTCGGACACGCGACCCTCGTTCACTGTTGGCATCGATGAAATTACGGGCTTTGATCAATCCCGTTCGTGCGTATAATTTTTTTTTTTTTCATTCGAACATGAAATTCACGAAGTTCTTTTTACCGAGGTTATTCAATCATTCTGTGCAATGTTTGTTTATATCTGGCAAAGTACAAGTGTATACGAACATCTGATTTATATGTATATTGTAGATTTATTATATTTTTGTTTTTAAATAGCAAAATGTTGATTGCGTAAAGCAATGTTTATTCTATCAATGGGAACATAACAGTACATGTATATAACCTCGTAATATATTTTTTTTTTATTTTAAATCAAGTAACATTTGTCATTTTGCATGTAATCGTAAATTTATATTTTGTATCTATTTACTCTGATATTTTCGATTAATCTAATTTGTGCATTTTATCGCACATTGTTATATTAAAGAGATGAATTTTACTGAAATTACGTTCCGTATTTTATTCAATTTTTTTAGGTGAGAAGAGAACTAATCGTCTAATAATTTTTGGTGAAGATTGATCATTAATATCAAGAGTGTTTCTCCTTTGTGTATCTTGTTCAAAGAGGTTCTCGACGTCCACAGTTAAGGGCAAGAGGTTTGTGTTTCGATAATTTATGGACTTAATTTATCATATTTATTCATCGTATTTACTGTTCCTTACTAAAGTAACAATGATGTGTGCCATTAAAGTTTATTGTTTAACCCGGGATTACCGACGTGAGGGTCTAGTCGCTGGGATGTATCTGCGCTAGATCCCCAGGTGGGTAATCCCGGGTTAAATGCTGTCTTATTACTTGCACCTTCGAGACGAACATATTTTATAATTTAAGTTTCATTTTAGAGCCATGTCATCAGGTGCAGGTTCCAGTGGAACTGGCCGGGGGCGTGGTTCATCACTGGCAGACAATAAGCCAGAGAGCAAGGAAGCGAAGCCTAATCCAAAGATGTCGAAAGCTTTAGGAACTTCCGCCAAAAGGTAGCACATCCATCATCCAAAATTAAAAAGACTCTGCCATGGAGACTTAACAAGAGCTTAAACTAATCTTCTTGTCGCAGGATACAAAAAGAATTGGCAGAAATCACATTAGATCCACCACCAAATTGCAGGTTTGATATCTTTTTTAAATTGTTTCTTTTAACCATTTATGTTATTTACTATAATAATTTATGAAAGCATTTAAATACATACATATTGTATATAAAACATTTTGAAACGTTATTAGCATTGCGAAACATCACAGATACTGCAAATAAATACAGGATTGGGGAATAAATTCCCTAATGAAATAAAGGCCGAATAAAACATATATTTGTATGAACTTTTCTTCTCCTCATGTGCGGAATCTATTGTCAAATGGTATTTCTGATGCTATAGGACACCCTGCATATAATAAATACACATTAGTACATAGCATAAATAATCTAATAAATCTTAAGCATGTTTGTCAAAAATATCAAGGCTTATTAATATAATAAATAGTTAACTGTTTAAATACTTTTGTAATCTCTATATATGTGTACTAATCATCTTATCTAACTTATATATTACGCTAACAATCCAGTTTCATTAGTGTTAATGAGCTTTCAAAATGTTTTATGTAACATACATATATAATATATTTATAAAATAAATGTTCAAATATTTTTGCGAACATTAACACCATTCACTATAAAGCCTGTTTTATACATCAATAAATAATAGCACTGATGTTAAAGTAAACATTTATAACTAATTTTATTTTATTATATTTCTTCATTATTAATCCTTTCACTGTTTAGTCAAGTAAAAAATAGTCTCATTTTTTAGTCTATAAATCGTAGGGATTCACTATTTAGTCTGCATTGTACAAACAAATGGTTCATTTTTGTACAAAACAATAGTTCATGGAGCATTTTTCATAATTTTATTCTACAGTGAAAGGGTTAAAAATCTCTTATATGTTGTACAATTTTCTCATTGTTAGAATAGATTAATTTTTGCTCTTATTTCTCATATTATTAAATAATCTGTGTAACTTTATCTTATTATAGTGCAGGACCTAAGGGAGACAATTTATATGAATGGGTATCAACAATACTTGGACCTCCAGGTTCAGTTTATGAGGGAGGAGTATTTTTCTTAGACATACACTTTTCTCCAGAGTATCCATTTAAACCTCCAAAGGTATGTTTATAATATAGTTAGTTATTAATTATTTAATAAATTTATGAAAAAAATTGTTTAAAAATGAAGGAATCATTATGCGCATATCATAATGCGCATACAGTGAAAGTGCTTTATGTTTTGGAAACAATAAGCTGATTCTGTTATCTTTTGGAAATGTTAATATCATTTCTACTTAACATGTTTTATCAATAAAATAATTTATTAATTTTGTACAGTTTTATAAAACATCACGATGTCAACATTTTTTTCATAAGTTTGCAGTAAGATTTATAAAATATATTATTATTAAAAATAGGAAAGAAGTGTTTACAGTTAATAACTATGGAAATGTAACTATAGAGTTTTTGTTGAATGCATTAATTAAAAGATTTACTTTAATAATTAATATTGATAATATTTATTCAGTTTTAAAATATATAAGCTGTTTTATTTATTTTTAATTTATATTTTATATCAATTTATATTAATTTATTTTAATAATAAATATATTAATGATTTCTTTATTTTTACTATAACATTTTCTAAATCATTAAGTAACATTTTTATATGATATTTTCATATCCTGGGATCAATGAATCAATATTAAGAGATCAAATTTTAATAATTCTTTATTAATATGTAATTTTGTTAGACACAAAGTATATCAAAATTGAGCAGAAGTAGTTTAAAGTAAAAATAACTCGTTTGAATATTTAAAAAAATTTTAAAGCAATATATAGAAATTTAAAACATAAGAATACAGCATATTTTCTTTGAGAAATAGATTTTTATAAAACATCTGTTAAATTGTGGATAATTCCTGTAAATTGTGGATCATTTGTAAAAAATATTGCAATAAATAAAGAGACATAAAATCATTAATATGTAATTAATGTTAATATAATGTTTTTAGGTTACATTCCGAACACGTATCTATCATTGTAACATCAATAGTCAGGGTGTGATTTGTTTAGATATTTTAAAGGACAATTGGTCTCCTGCGTTAACCATTTCAAAGGTTCTATTGTCCATCTGTTCTCTTTTAACAGACTGTAATCCAGGTGAGAAACAGTATCATCAATATTGTAGTTAAATTGCTTGGAATGATAATGTATATTTTTTTAAATAAAACTAACAAAATTAATTTATGTATTTGTATCAAGAATAATTGTTTTTTATTTTACTTTCACAATATTGCTGATTTAATGATTTTAAATAAGTAAATATATTGTATAAAATAAGCAAATTGATATATTCATTATTATGTTGTCTGTATTATGATATTGTTTATGTTTCAGCGGATCCCTTAGTAGGAAGTATAGCAACACAGTATCTACAAAATAGAGAAGAGCATGATCGCATAGCACGGCTTTGGACTAAACGTTATGCTACATGAATGACATTTTGAAGAAAAAAAAAAAAAAAACTGATCTCCTTGTTCTTTCAAAGCGAACTTAAGGGAGCCCGTTTAACTATATTAAAATTTTGATTATTCGGACATTGATCAATTATTTTTGATAAATTAATGAGAATAATTACAAATTTTTTCGATTAATCGAACGCAGGTTTAAATTTTTTAATGTAGTGGTATTTTTCTTTAAATTATATTTTAATTAAAATTATTTGTCATGGTTTAGAATATTGTTCCATTAACCATATATATATTTTTTCATTGATAAATTTTGATTATTTTACAGATTTATTATTTCACTAGTCAGCATTAAGGAAAATTACCTTACATTAATGAAAGCTACACAGTTAACAAAGATGTTTGATTACTCGAAGAAATATTACGAATACTTGATAATTTCTTTTTGTTTATGTTTGAAGTACATTTCTTGATAAATATAAATAGTCATTATAAATGATCATTCGAATAATCACAATTCAGGTTCTCTGCACCTTCGAAAACTTATCGTATGTATATGTATATCTATCGAAGGATTGCTTTAAATGAAAGACTCTTTAAGATCGTCGATACGATCATTGTGATGTGCTTTTATATCGAGTATGTAAATGTGCCTAAGATGAATGAATGTGCGTGCATGTGCTACCTTGCTAACTCGTTTTCACCCCGCAGCTCTTGAAATGTTTATATCTTCCAAAATGTATTCTTGTGAATACTGATGATGCCATTAAAGTATACATTTAGTCCTAACGTTTAATCTTAAATAATTTTGCCATTACATGTATTGATCTTTATGAAAAATATTTTTTTTAATAATAAATTATTTGTATAAAAAGTACATGCATCAATTCGACTCAAAGTTTTATAATAGTATCACGAATTTTTTTGAGCAATAAATTTTTACATAACAATACATTTGACTGATATTAACAATTCATATTAGTGTAGCAAATTTAATTCAAGAAAATATTTTAGTTTTTATTGTAAAGTACAAATCTGTACTTTCACACTATCTTTCTTTTAAAGTAAAGATTATTGCACAATGTCTTCCAAAATTAGAAGTGACTTATTTCTCAAGACAAAATAACAGGTTGAAGTTGTGAATTTATATAATATATATTTTCATAATTACAATAAAAGTCTCTTAGGTTTTTGAATTTTTTGAAAGGTGCGGCACAAGGGTGAAAAAGTGAAAGTGAGGGCTTCTATGTTTTTTCCTTTTTCCTTCGTTTCTTTTGTTTAGTTGCTCGTTTTAAAAATTGCGATGAGATAGTATTTAAAGTGGTATGTCCATTGAGAGTATCGAATAATATTAATAGGTTAGGCAATATTATGAACAATACAAATAATCTGACTTGTAAGTAATTAGGATGATAGTTATCGTAAGGGTCCCTTTAAGATTTCGAATTGTTCACATAATTGATTGCCGAATTTATTTTTATTTGATCATATTTCATTCCATCAAGATAAGAAAAAGGAACGTATATTAGGTAGAAATTTTTTATATAAATTTTAATCCATTTATTCGGTAACAATAACGCCTATGAAAAACTAAATTTTGATAATACTGTTGTAAATTTAATATATATCAACGCGCCTTTCAAGATGGTTTTAATCGGGCCCATAAAAATTTAAATCGCTGTAAGTGTAAATAAACACAATTTTCTCTATGTTAACGATATAAAAATTCATAGTCCGTGGATCCCATGAAATCTGTATTGATTGATTAACAAATAATTCAAGAAATTGTTGAATAATTTTATTTTATAAAATATTTAAAGATAAATGAATGAATTTTGAATTTGATATGATCAATTCGTATAATTCATATAACAATAATCAATTATTTAACAAAATCAAAAATATATTAATTTTGTTAAAAGATACATTGACATACAAGTTGTATATCTATTAATATTGCAAATTGACAACAGTCTCAAAAGTTTAAATAATTTACTGTCTTAATTATTTCATTTTGTTGCTTGTACAGTTTATGTAGAGAAATTTTGTTTTTTATTTGATTGAAATTACTGTCGTTGAGATTCTTGTAAATATATTCTGTGAAATTCTTGATAAAATGATATAGATCTTCTGGACCCCTGAAATTGTATATAGGTCGTACGTAGAAATTTGCTCTTTTGTAATTAAATGTGAAAAAAAGTAAAAACATTTTTAACGAAGCGTGTTTTATCATACAAATTATGTAAAGGAAATTGTTTAAACGATTCTTTGAGTCATTTAAAAAATCACAAAGGGAAGAGGTTTCAATAATTTCCAAGTATTCTAACTTTTTGTAATCCATACAAAATAATGTGATAAAAAGAATCGTTTAAACGGATTCCTATTTTATTTTCTCCTGTGAATTTCTTTTATTTTCTTTTCAACAAATAGTTGTAAGACGCTACAAGAGAGCATCCTATATGATTAATAAATGTTAGTCAGTTAATCTTATATAAGTGAATATAGAACAAAATAAAAGAAGAAAATCTGGTCGTATAGAATTTTTTATTGGTCTTTATCTTCAAGTAATCATTTTTATTTTAATTTCTTTTCAAGACAATACTTGTTTTATCAAAACAAATAAAACTTAAAACACACAAGTAACTGAAACGTATAAATATAATTTCATGTTAATAATTAACATTACAGTTAATGTTTGGAAATCAATGGAAATAATAGTCAATTGAGTATACAAACGCAATGCTTACTTAATATATTTTATTTGTATAGATAAAAGCTATATGAACAAGACGTGCTAGAGTGGTCTGCCCTTAAAGAACGTTAATAATATACTAATTAATGAATTAAATTACAAGTAGAAAAATATTGTAAGCGACTAAATGCCACAAAAAAAAAAACAACTATTTACTTCTCATTTAATACTGACTTTGTTTTTTGTTTTTATTACATTATTATCAGTCTTTTCTTTTTATCAGCCAATCATCTAAGGTAACATTCGAATGCCGATTTTTGTCTGTCACATACATATATAGCGCGAATTACAAATTTTTTTTTTAAGAAATTGTATAAATCGATGTAGATCAAATATTACCATTAAATGAGAACGTTTTCTTATCGAATATAAAGGTCTTAATATTATAACATCTAGTATATCGTTATCGTGTAAAATCTAATGTAGCCTAAAATTAAATGCATGTACATACATCGAAAGTAATTTAACACAAATACTTCAACATCTACACATTTATACAATTTAATATTATAGATTAAAATCTTATATAAATTTCAGGAGGAAGTAGAAACTGTAAAAATCAAATCCATTTAAAATAAAAAATACAAATTAGTAGAAATATTTTAAACTATAATTGTAAAAAATACAAACACAATTTGAAGAAACAATTAAAAATAAAAGTTGTTGCTAAATAAAATTCTATTAATTAAGACAAAACTAAACAATGATAAAGATTTGCCACATACCGAGTTATTTATCTTAAAAGGAGCAAACCTTTTGGGTGCTTAGTTTCAATTAAAATAATTGGTTAAATATAATTGTTTAAATTAATTACTTCGATTAATTCTAATATATTAATCAATGATTTAGACAAGTTGCAAAAAATTAGGCACACTTTAATGCTTCAGTATTATCTATTGAGAAATACTTTTCTCCGCTTGTGATTTTTCATTATTTAAAACTTATTGAAACCTCGCTTATTTTTTTTTTTTTTTATGTACTTTTTCTAGTCATAATTCATGATTGACTTGGTAACTAATTATAATTTACACAAACATAACGTACACATGTTAAAAGATTTGATTTTTATACAATATTAAAAAATTATATAAAATTATAAGTGAATGATTCATTTTTTCTAACAATTGAAAAAAAATGTCTTATTACGCTGAACTACTTAAATTATATAAAATAGTAAAACTTATAATATATTGTTCAGGGAGAATGATCAAAATATACAATTTGTTACGAAATGATTTCAAGGTTAGTAGTTAATAAAATTATTTTCATAGTCAAGCAATTAATTATTTTCGATGTTTTGGATTTTTTTACTTTCTTTCGTTGTTAAAATATGCGAGATTTCAAACAGAAAAAACAATCATAACAATTGCAACAATTATAATAGAATTCGTTAAATCGACGCAATGCCATAAATTTGTTTTTTTCTTTTACTTCACAAATTTTTCAATGTTTTTGGAAGCTGTTCTATTCAAACAATAGAAAACACTTGTCGTCGCAAACTTTAATATTCGTACCAGATAATGCGTTCAATTTCATTAATTCTCTCACTGTAGAAATTAAAACTTTGGTCCCGATATACAATTAGTTACGAAATTATAATATAATGCTTTTTTTTTTTTTTTTTTTTTTTTTTTGTTTCGAAGATGAAATTAATTCAGTTAAATTTCGTAAATTTCTATATTTCATTCAATTGTATATCACTTTTAAAAATTTATAATTTCGTAAAAAGTACGAATTATTGTTCTTTGATTAATACTGAAATTATGCAAATGATTACACTGTATAAAAGAGTACAATTATTAAAGTTATTTTTTTGTAAAACTGTTCAAAAACATTTAAATTCATTTCACGATAATGTTCTTTTCTTTGACTCAAAATTGTATTTTATATGATTTTTATTCAATGTTTTAGATTTAGATAGAGCTGGGTAAACGCATTTTCATTGTTCCAAAATTAAAATTCATAGATAATTATAATTATCATGATTACTTTTAATCTTCATATAATATGATCCATTCAGTTTTTATTTATTCTTTTTGTATAAAGCATATTATTTTTTGAAGATGTATTTTGTAATTATATTTTTATGTTGTATTATATCAATATATTTAAAAACAATTGTTTCTTTCAATGTGTTTAATTTGTATTATTGTATTTAATATAAAATATTAATAAAAATCATCATGAACCATAAAATATAAAATACTATTTATTCAAATTTAGTAACTAATTATTTAAAATCATTTTTCTTTCATACTACAACATTTAAAAATACAATATTTACCCAACTCCATGCGAATAAAAAAGATGTTTTTATACAAATAAAATAATTAGAATGAATTTAACGTGCTATAAAACTTTGAAAGATAATTTTTCTTCCCAAAAAAATTAAGTTCTGAAAGAGCAATATCAGGCCAAATATTTAATGACCCTTCTATCTCTTGTTTGAACATTCTTATGCCATAAGCTTTAATTCCACATACAGTGCAGTCTAAGAATGAGATATTTGGTTTCAACCATTTGGCAGATAATGGCAGTATATTGAAATACATTCTCCAATAGTTTGCTTTCTTCTTAAGCTAGACTGCAGATAAATATTGAATATTCTGCAGCCAAGTTCTAAATAAATGGTCTTGCGACGACTCTAGAATTATTCTCTTAATGAATGCACGACGAACAATATTTAATTATAATGCCTCCTATTGGGTGTTGAATCAGTGCGCTGCAGTCTCGCTGGAAGTAGAAATTAATTAAGTTGACTGTGACAACATGCAGCTTTTAATAGATAATGCTGAATACCTCATGTGGCAAAGCAAGAAGGTGCATAGTTATCTACGCTTTCCAGAATAGGGATTTCAATTGTTTAAAATCTTTAATATTATGTTACATATTGTATATTATGACGCTATGTTAATTACATTACTGTTTAAATCGATAATATTAAAGATTTAAGTTGTTTTGAAATTTGATCATATGATTTTCATTTATTTTAGTAATTCTTCCGTTAATATTAAAAATATATTTTTTAAAAAGTTTTCAAATTTACAAGAATTGTAATTTTTGTACGTAATTATAATTTCGTATGTAAATACTTTATACGTAACGTAAAAATGAATTTATATTCTTACAATGTTAATATAGGTCATATATATATAAGGTGTCGTATAATTGGTATAGATATATTCTACATGCAATGTATATATAAAAATATATATAAAAAAAAATAACATCTTTTCATTTGAGATTCTGAAAATTGAATTTAAACATTTGTTAGATTTGGTTAGTTCTAAATTAAATAATGGTGAATAATTGATAAATTATTCTGCGTGCAAAAATATTTTGCATCTTTAATTGATTGTACCACTAATTACATGACACTTAGTATATATAAACTTTCATTTTATTATAAATTAAATAAATTAAATCAACTGAAGTTTACATATTATTTAAATTTATATATGTGTAATGATTAATCAGATATCTGACTTTAAGGAAATAAATAATATAAAAAGAAATAAGAACATGAATGTTATTTCAATATCTTCATATTCTATAATACTTTTGATGTCTTTAGATAAATGATAATATTTTTCTTTTATACTTTTTGAATATTCATGGAATCTATTTACATAGCACTTGTTTTCTAGGGAAACATCTTGTTATTTTTTAAATTTTGATCTAGTGTAATATCCAGATAATGGAAAGCGTAGCTTTAAATTCTTAAAGAATGATACAGTATCAGTATTAATCAAACACAGCTGTTTATTAACAATATTGAACTCGTATCAGTGCAGAAGACAAATTGTTTCATTTAAAATATGAAACTGTCTCCAAAATTCTTTAAACACACAACTGTGTAATCATATAATCATATGTACTGATTGTAATCATAATTTATTCTACCAACATTATGTAAACTTTGTATGAACAATATAGAACGCTTTTTTACTTTTTACATAAATAGAGATTCTTTTAGATCATCTTTTTGTGACAATATATGCTATTTTGAAATTAAATATTTTAACTGAATAAAAGGCATGATGGTATAAATATCAAATTAAAAATGTAATTAATAAAAAGTAATGAATTAAAGTGATCATTACTAATTTATCGTAAATATTACTTTCATTTGATGATTTGACCATAATGCCTTTTACATATTTCCTTTTATTTAAACATAATCTCTTAATTAAAAACTATTATTTTACCATTCATCTTCGTGTGGTATTTTTAAAAAATTATATTTTTCGCTTATAAAGTATTTTGAAAAATTCCACACAAAATTTAAAAAGTTATGGCATTAAATTATTTTTCACAGAACTGCAACTTAAATTCAATGAAAGAAAAGCTAAAATCATTTGATATTGAAAACTTAATACTTTTAACAATTATAATATCATTATATATATATAAAATCAAATAGAAACTGAAACAATATACATTCTTATTGACGTTTCACGTAATCATGTATAAATTATTATGACAAATGTATTAATGTACATGTATTCAACACAAAAATCTCTTAACATAAAGTTTTTGGTTTTGTCCTTGAATATCCACGTGCAGTTTATAAACAAAGTACAAAAGATTCATCTTGATCAACATAGAATAAAAATGATCAGTCTTAAAGAAACAGTCATAAAAGACATGGTACTGCACAAAAATTCTTGCTTCATTTGATGTGAAACTTATAATTTTAAAAATGAATTAATTTATATAAAAATTAATGTAAAAACTGTAGTACTGCTTTTACTACCACTATTATTAATGTCAATAATAATAACAACAATCATAATAATAATATATAGTAATAGCAGTATTAAATAATTGTAATAATAAAATAATAAGTGGTTACTTATATTATATATAAAATATAAAACTAATAACAGCATTAATGAATTATTTTGCATAGAAGCGATCTTTTATATATTATTTTGTGCAGCATAGTAAAAAAAAAAAATATATAATGTGCCACTTGTGCAATACTCTGTTACTTAAAGAACATAGGAAGAATATACATGAGTGAAAGAAAAAGAGCATATTTTGAAGACTGAGTGCAATTTTTAGGCATTAGAATTGGAGATATCTGTCTGCTTACACAGTCTCATACTCGCGGCGAATTGAACGTGCCAGACAGCAAGCAAAGATCACACCAATTAACTGAAATAAAAAAATTTTATTTTAGCATGTGAATTATTTTTTTCGTTAATAAAAATTCATTTCATTTAATAAGAATGACAAGTAAGAAATGTGTGAACAATGTGGTCTTATTAAATTAAATATTGGATAATGTACTATCTTGGTTTTTATCTTATGAATATGATATATTTTTCAATAATCTGTATATTTTTATAAAATTATTTGTTCAATATCTTTTCTTTAATTCAAAAAAGACATTTAATTTTTTATGAATGCTATAAAAATATTTCAAGCTAGAAAAAAACTAGAAGAAATAAATATTACCTGAATAATAGCAATGCCAATGCCTACACCGCCCAAGATTAAAGCATTATGCTCAGTAGCAGACTGAAGATTGCCCATACAACCACTTAAATGTATATGAATTGAATTTATGTCACATTTACTTCCTTCTGGTACTTCTTTGCAACAGGAATTTGGTACAGTATTTTCTGCGAATCCAACATGAGCCCAATCAGTAGGGCCAATCATTCCGCAACATTCCAACTAGAATTTAATAATTTATTTTAAATATATAAATAAAATCTACCATTATTTTTTGTTTATTTTTTCATGTTATCTCCATTGCTGTTGTATTAATATTTACAAACCATCTTGTATATTAATTTACATCGTGGAAATACTTCAATATATACTTTTAAATAAAAACAAGTATACTTACATCATGTTGCATAATATCCCAAGATCTACGAATATCATTATTGGTTGAATATTCCTTCATTGTTGTATTTAATCGATTTTCTACCATTGTGCGTACCTCTCCACGCATCATATATCCAGCAATTCCAGCACCAAGTTCAAGTGCGAAAATTAAAAGCAGTAATACAGAAAACTGCACAAAACAAGCATAAAGAAACAATGTTACTTGAGATTAATTAAGATTTCTTAGAAAAATAAAATAATATTCTCAATGCACACTTTAAATTCAATTTTAATTACATGCATATTTATATTTGCATAAACAAACATATATAAACTTAAGTATAGAAAAATTTGTTCTGATATAAAAAAAAGCACATAGTACAGATACACGTAATATAGGAAATGATTAAAAGTAACAGATTATTACCGTTATTATCATGCAATGATTTTCTTTAACAGCTCCACAACAACCAAAGAATGATACAATAAACACAATGGCGCCAATTACAATCATCAATACTGGTGCTGCGAAGAACCAACTGTCCATAAAATTATTGTAGCCACTGTAAACAACCAAGATCACAGTGCCCACTGCAATAAGTACAATTCCTGTGATCTGCAATCAAAGAAATTTGACAATTACTTTTAACAATAACAGCAGCAATAATATTAATAAAAATGATTATGTCAAGAGGTTTTAACATTAATGCAACAAATATTTAGAGTTTTTGACAATATACATTTCTTGATAAACTGGAAATTAAAAAAGATAATAATACTAATTTTTAGAAATAAATTAGTTAGTTCAATATTTAAATAAATGTTTAGAAATTTTTATTTTTATAATGAGCCATATATACTTTTCTATTTCTTGTTAAGAAAATATTATATATAGTATTTTTATTTCTCTTCAAGAAGATACAAATTTTTAATCAATCGTTCATGATCAATTGACATTAATATTATATATAAACATATAACTGTTTTAATTTATTATTACATATAAACATTTAATTTTGATTTAATTTTGATTTTAAAATAATTTATCTCAACATTATAAAATAATATAGAAATCAAGCAGAGACTTACAACGATTTATTTTTTTTATTATGTTACATGATGGTTTTAAATGAAATATATGCGGAAATTTCTTTTTTCTACCAAAATATTTCTAGCTTATAATATTCGCATTTTCACTAAAAATTATTTCCATCAATTTTAAATTTACAGAACGAGCGCCAGCGTTACTTTTGATCCGTAATCGACAATATTTCATTTCCAATTAATCATTCCAAATTGATATCTTGTTGTTTTAATGAAATTACTGAGGAATTTTCTGATGAAAATGACTATACACTTAAATCTTGAATAAATTTGAATTACACGAATGCATGATACATCAACAGTTATCGAATCTTTCTTTCGATTTCATTGAGCCTTGATGTTTCTCTCCGATGTTCTGAAGAAATGAGTGAACCGAGCAGATGTGACAGCCGGCGATTCTTAAAATGGTACCTTTTTCAATAACAAACGTGTAGTGAGGACGTTTATTATGCGAGGAATACTACAGAGTATAAAGTGACTCTTGTTAATTGATTCAAAAGAAATCCCATCATAGCGATATAACGTCGCGTGGATATGTGTGATTTGTCATTATATATTGACATCTGTCCTGTGTTGGGGCAAAAATGGTTGTATGCATACCTACAAGTAAACGAGAAGGGTCGGTATTGGCGGGATTGCCTTTTAATTTCTTGCGCTGAAATGACGTGCCACGCACGTCGAGAATTTTTTGTCCCAAAATTGTAATATTTTCTTAGTTCTAAGTATAACCCAGGCAAAACAAATAATAAATTTATTACTTCTCAATAATTTCTATCCAGTGATATACCGACGAGTTTAAAAAGAAAGTGACGAATTATTGTACACGGTTTGGTCCGCAATCAGTTGCCAGCGCAAGTCAACTGAGAGTTCTTTTTATATTAACGCATCGACTATTTTAATACATAATCATATACAAGATTATGATATATGTATATACGGTGATTCATAGTCAATCGATTAGAAGATGATTTTACATATAAAAATGTGTCAAAAAGAAAAAATAAATTTTCTTCATTTTCGGGAAAATCGAGTTTGAAAGTTCTTTATCGAACAGTTGGATTTAGCTAATTTTAAATGTGACAGAAAAGAATAATTGACAGGAGATTATTCTATATGCGAAAATAAGCAAAAAACGTAGAATAAAATTTTTCTATAAAATGCTCGTTTTCGAAAAAAATCGAGATTGAAAATTTATTAAATATACTTGAATTTGGTGAACTTTGTACTTGGATAAACGCGAACAATCGACACGAGAATACATTTTATGCGCAAAAATAAGTGAAAAACATAGAATGATGTTTTTTTGTTTAAGGCGTCATTTTCAAGAAAATGGACTTTGAATATATTTTGTTGGAAATCGCCTTGATATGTAAACTCGATTTTTTCGAAAACGAAGCATCTTACAAAAATATTTTATTCTTCACTTATTTTTGTATCTCCTGTTAATGATTTTCTCTTACGTCTGAAACTAGTTAAATTGAAATACAATATTGAGAAAAATTTTCAAACTCGATTTTGTCAAAAATAAAAACTTTAACGAAAAGATATTATTCTTTCTTTTCAACTCATTTTCTTCACGTAGGTTGTATCGTCCTGAGATACTCTATATAATAATATTAAATTTTTAAAATTTTAAATTTTTAAATATATGAAATATATATGATTAACTTCCCACTTTTATATTTTATAAATATAATAATAAAATACATAAAAATAAAACCGTATATTTCATAACAATATGTATAAGAGCAGATAACAGTACATAAATATTGAGTAGATTTATAAAAGAAGTATTCAATTGCCATTTACGCGAAACATAATAATTCATAGATGAATTATAAGCAGTTAGTCACGTGCCATACATGACTAACATAAGAAATCATAACTATATACACGAATATAAGGATCACTTGTACATATAAATACACAGTGATATATCATTACATAGTAGTAGAAATTATTTAACAATTCTCTGGGATATGCAATGATACGAATAAAAAAATTTAAGAATTTCATTTAAGAAATAGATTTCTTTTTTGTAAGAAAGGGAAAATTTTTTTTCAAACGAAAAATTTTAGTTGTACTTACAATTAGTTTTAACTTTGTTGCTTCGAGGCAAGCAAATTATGAATCAGATTAAAAATTGGAAAAGTATTAAATAATAATTAAATCAAATTGATGGAATCAAAAACAATGCATACTTAAATCACCGAATTTAATTTCGTTCAATATATTACGTGCATGGGTGTATATATCTAATTTTAGATTGTAAACAAAATTTCATTTTCAATGAAAGTTAGTTTGCTTTTTTTCTTTAATTCATTTAAAAGATCAATCGATTCATATTAATTGATTAATAATATTTTTATATATATGATAATTCATATTTTTATATATATAAATCGATTCATATTTTTTGATAAAGTCAGTTCGCCTTTTTTTTTTTTAATTCGTTTAAAATCAAGAGAATGTTATTAAATATCTAAAAAAAAAAAGCGAGATCAAACACGTTCGAAGTTCCCAGAAAGGAATATAGCGTGCAAGTAAGGAACACAACATGGAGTACTTACGGCGAATATCAGGTTGAAAAGAAACGTCAGGTATTTGATGCAAGCCATCCCGCCGGACACCATTTTTACACTCACTTATTCACTGACTTCGAGGAAAACAATCAGAGTAGAAAAATGACAAATATTGTAAGCAAACAGTACGAAAGCTGTGTGCGTCTTTTGTAAAATAGCGTTGAAAATTGTGCACTCGCAGTATACACTTCAACAGCTCACCAAAGAATAATTATATTTTCATTCGTCCACCCTGGCTGACTTGGATGCGTGCGCATCTTCCCGGTAATTTACTCAGAACCGACCATATCTCTCGCAGGGCCATGGGCATTTCAAAAATTTTATCTTTTTATTGTTCTTAAAATAATTACATTCATGTAATTACTAGATAATTTATGGTTCATTAAAACTAATATTATAAAGTATTATAAATACGCATTTCGTTATACTACTAGGATTTAAAATGTATGTATGCAAATATTTTTGTAGATAAACAAGATGATAAATATTTGCAAATCATATTTTATTTAATCTATGGTTTAATTATATTTATTTATAATCTTATAATTATATATATATTTAATTACATTAATTATATATTTGATTAGATATTATCCAATCTATACAGACACAAAATATATACATATGCGTCTGCGTACGTGTGTACTATATACACAAATATCATATGTTGAGAAGAATAAGAATTGAAACAAACTCACCAAAAAGAATTGAAATTAAATATATTATAATTTTACATGCCAAGTATATACTTTAGAAATAAATTATATTTTACATTACGTTAATACCATTTATATACCTCATCTTATATTACAGAATTTTATTTATTAAAATTATAGATAATTTTTCATCCGTTAATTTCTACAAAAATAAAAATAATTTCCAATTAATAAAAAATTATAAATTATTTTTTTATCAAATTATAACTTAATAATATTTAATGAGAATAACTTTCAAGTTGATAATATGTACATGATAATATGTACATATATATACATGTATTAGATAATGAAATGCATAGAAGGAAACATGCTCAGCAGAATATATATGAATGTTACCTAAGTAAGATTGAAATGAAATACGATATATGAAGTGAATCGTATTGTTACATGTGTAATTAATTATTATAAAATTTGAAAAGGTTGCTAATCTTTTTATTATTCATTTTGCTACATACATATAGATACGGTATAAAATTATAAATTTTCAAATGCAATTTGAATCTTTACAAATAAATTGATGAAATTATAATAATAGATAATAATAGATTGGTTTAATTATAATAATAGATAAATTTTGATGACACTTGTATATTATTCTCTAATGTTCGTTAATTAATATTTGTTACTTAAAATATAATAAAATGTTGAATGCACGCAGTACAATTTCATTCTTCTCTGCGGCCATAGTAGTGCACAATGGTGAGTAACGGTACAATTTTATTATTGATCATTTTGTTCTACAATTCATAAATTCGATTGATAGCAATATATTTGATTTTATAAATTTTTATTTTTACGTTTATTTGTAATTGTTTCTATATAAATTTGATAAAAAAATAATAAAGTTGTAATATATTTTCTATTTAATTGAATAATTATTATGAATAAAAATAAATTAAAAAATAACTACAACATATGAAACGACATTCTTTAAGTATACATTGTATAATTATTAATGAAATTATTTTACGTAATGAATAAATATGTTGCATTTACTGTAATTTTCAATTTTTATTATTTTACATGTACATTTATTACATATTTTATATTATACATATTATACATATACATTTGTACATATTTATATATATTTATAATATATTTTTATAATATATATATCTTTCTATACAATATTCGTTTTTTAATAAAAAGAGTCTTTCAAAGGTAAAAGTACATAAGAAATAATATAAAATTTAATTACATTTCAATTACAAAAATGTTTAATTCTAAATTAAGTACACGAAAATGTATTTAGAAGTATTAGTTATGTAATAGATCACTCGTAATTAGGTCTATTTTTATAACCCCTTAGTATCGATTCTTTCATTATAATAGAAACGATGCATTGTTTCCAACCTGTTCCAGTTCGATGCCTATTTTACGAATTTATATTGATTTCTGAAACTGTAGTATTTATCATGTTAGGATTTGAATTTTTATTATTTATTATTATTCTATTATACATATATATGTGATTGATTGATATCGACAATTTTAAATCAACTTCTAAATTTTGAGTTTTATAAAATTAATAATAAAGATAAATAGTAGATTTGAAGAAATTGATAATTAATTCATTTTATTAGTGTTTCAAATAAATTTCATGATTATACATATTTCAAGAATCAATTAAAAATCATAGTTTAAAAATTTGAAAAGCATTAATTTTATATTTGTATATATTTATATTTTAACAATTCTATACAACAATTCTATATTTCTATATTTCTATATTTCTATATTCTATATTTGTATATATTTATATTATTTATATTCTATATTTGTATATATTTATATTATTTATATTCTATATTTGTATATATTTATATTATTTATATTCTATATTTGTATATATTTATATTATTTATATTCTATATTTGTATATATTTATATTATTTATATTCTATATTTGTATATATTTATATTATTTATATTCTATATTTATATATATTTATATTATTTATATTCTATATTTTGATATGTATTTCTTGTAGTATATATCAAATAAGAACAGTAATATTATATTATGTTGTATAAATGAGTATTTAAATTGTTTGTTTAATTGAATTTCAATTTTTTTCTTGTATTACCTATATTTTGTTATATTCTTTGAAAACTGTTCATTTGATATACAAAATCTAATTATCTTTGGTAATTTTGTGTATATTTCATATTATAATAAAAATTATATTATTGTGTATAATAATTATATTACGTAATATCTTTTATTTGTTTCAATAACTGTGTAATAATTATTATTATGATCATAATGAAATATTAATTCAACATGCTAACTTTTATAAATTGGATAAGTCTGAATGATTTACGATTCATATTCAAATTAGATGTAATGCGAATAATTTTTGTGTTGATTTTAACATTTCTAACAGTTAAAATTTAAATAATATTTGGAAAATAAATTTTATTTCTTTTTGTTGTAATATTATAATGTCAGATCTTTAATTAGCAGTTGAATTTAAATCTTACGTTACTGATATTGAAGACTTGTTATCTCAAATTTTAGTTTAAATTTACATTTCAGTTTAAATATGTACATATGTATATTACATTTTAGCATACAAAATCACTATACTATACTATATTATAATATATGTATACATACCATATGTATATATGTTTAGATATGCATATATATGTATACATACCTATAATTTAATAGGTTCTTTTATAGAAGTTAATACATTAATAATAAAGAAAAAAATATATATATAAAATATATAAAATTTGAGGTTGGTAACTTTTGAAGTTTCGTAACCTTCGTTGAGAATATTACGACTGCGCATGCGCTTGAACACAGCCACGCGATAACTGTCTGAAAGTAGTGAATCGTTACAATGTTGTTAGCCGGTTTGTGCTCCTTTTTTAAACGTTGGTGAAGTGAGGAAAATACAGCGTAGTTATATAGTATTTTGTATTTTGTCAATTGACGAAAAAGATTTTGTTCAGTTGTAAGCAAACCATGGTCAGCACTATGAAATTATCTCTTGGTTCACGATGCGTCAAATATCTGATGTTCATCTTCAATCTGCTCTTTGTTGTGAGTAATTTTTTTGTTTTTTTTTTTTGTTTTTTTTTTGTTTCCATTATAACGATTTTTTAGGTACTCGAATAAATCACTGTTCAAAAGTGTTCAGATTTATTTGTTATGATAAAAATTTTGTTTTAAACGCCTTACGATGGAATTACATTAAAAGTGCATGTAGCATATCTCGAAAAGTTATAATTAGATAATTACGTATGATTTTAATTTCGCTTTTGTTTTTCAATTAATCAGAATTTCGTCAATAATCTAACATATTGTTTTTATCTTGTGATTTAATTTAATTAATATCACGAAAGATTTTCATTAATTTCACACTAACTCAAATATAACCTAAATATCAATAAAAATATCGATATACGTAGATCCCTGTGGATGATATTAGAATAATTTAACATCATAAAATACGTGCAATATGCATACAATAAATTTCTATTAATTTTCAAGTGTTTAAATATTTTAAAGAAAATAAACTAATATCAATAGAAAACTAATTGGTAGATGTGTCATTGCGAGATGATCTGTTTTGTCGTATATGATTATGCATTTGTGTTTTTCTGTTCTTAAGTTACATACGTGCAAATTCTTCAATGTAAATATGGCACGACGATAATATAACTAGTAAGTAACGAAGTATTTTATAATTTTTTTTTTTGTGATGAATCATGAATTCCAGATAAACGATCGAGAAAACAAGCGAACATATAGCTACGTATAGATACATATAGATACATATAGATAAACTCCAGGCAAATAAATATATATAGTTTATATATATATATATTACACATGTACATATTTTTTATTTTTACTTTCTAATAATTTTGTTACATTATGATATAATTAAAAAATATCTAATATAATGTGAGTATTATATAACAATATATAAATGCAGAATATATACAGACACAGAACTCTTTTCTTATTGTATAAAAAAGATTTATAATATTTGTTTACAATAATTATCGTAAACAAAAACAAATTATGTATAAAATTAACTTCAATTATTAGTTTTAATGTTAATAATGGAGCAAATATAAAATTTATTATTTTTATTTACAAAATTTATGTAGATACTGCGATGAAGTAACATGTGGCAACGGTATGTAAACTCTTTGAATATGTGCATTTGGAAACCTTGAAAACTTTTTTTATACGAATAAAAAAAAAATCGCTGCGGACAGGATTCGAACCTGCGCGGGTAGCACCCAATGGATTTCAAGTCCATCTCCTTAACCGCTCGGACACCGCAGCTACTAAAATTTTGGTTTATTTTATATGAATGTGTAGTACATACATAATTAAAATAATGCAAATGTCATTTTTTCGACTATATAATAAGAATAATACTCATCTATATTAAACAAAATGAAATTTGTAATTGAAATATTTGAAATATTGCTATTTATACTTACTAAATGAATTGTTTCCGATTTAAATGAAGTAACTAAAGTAAGAATGCATAATACTTTAAAAAATAATTTTCAATTCAATGTATTGTGTATCATTCAGCGTATTGATATAGATATAATAATAGAATGTATATACTTATGCAATATATTATTATATATACGTATAACATCATTTATAGTATATGCAGCATAGTATTACTTATGACAGAGCTGGATGGCAAATTTTTTTTTAAATCATTGTTTACATTGTGCTTTTTGCTTCATTTATTTTAAAGTTCGATTTTCTCATTTCTAACAAAATAGTATTTAAATTTGTTTCAATTTAAATAACATTTTATTTATAAATCATCAAGGAAAGTTTCTTTTAAGAGAATTTTATAAGCAGTTCGCATTCTTTCAAATCACGGCTTCGTATTAACCTTATTTCTGCTGTCGACGAGTAATTGGATATAAAGATCTTTTAATCTGATTTTCTATTGATTAAATTTGCAATGTAAACAAAGCTAAAGTGTTACTTATGATATATTAGAATTAAAAAAAAGTCGCAAGAGCAAAGTTTTATTTAAAATGAGGATAAAAATCTAAAATAGACAGAGAATTTATATAACTAATAAACTTGAAATAGATGAGGTTATGGTTGCAATAGATGTATTTCAATGCATGAAATATCTAAAGATCGAAATGCACGTTAGGATTTATCCCGCAACAAAATAATGAGACATGTATCGATTTTTGATCTCTATATATATCTCTAGCCATATATGTAAAAATTTTATACATACCAATTCTTTCATCAGCAACATTAAAAGATCAGCTGTTATTTATACATTTTTTTAGATAGAAGTCGTTTATGTGAAAAACAAATGCGATAACATGATAGGGTAGACATTGAAAAATATTATTTTATGATTAACCTCTTGCGCTGTAATGACGTGTCACGCACGTCGAAAATATTTGACCCAAAATTGCAATATTTTCTCAGTTTTAAGTATATTGAAATATAACCTAAGCAAAACAAACAATAAATTTATTACTTCTTAGAAATTTATTACTAAACAATAAATTTATTACTTCTTAGAAATTTATTATTTCTATCCAGTGATATATCGATGAATTCAAAAAGAGGACGAATTATTGTATACGGTTTGGTCACTCGTTATGGTCCGCAAACCAGTTACTCGCGCAAGAGGTTAATAATGTGTTCACTTTTCTTTTTTTTCAATGAACCTCTATGTGGTTAATATTTTCCATTCTTGTTCTATTGCTTCTTTGAGCTCATTTATTGAATTATATTGTCTTACTCAGATTAGGCGACCTCGTTGACCATTGTAATATATTTATACCATTTGTTGAGAAATAATAAACGACCTCCGTTGTATAGATTATTTTGTTGAAAAATGTAGTTTTCATCAGGAATTCAAGTAGTATTTTCTTCGATATAATAAACGAGAAATGCTCATTTTCTGTGATTTTTTGTTTTACAGCACATTTTTTTCTTGTGGTCTTTTATCTCTGATTACAGCTTTCGATTCAGTAGCAGATCTAATGGGAAGTTAATAGTCTTTGTGATGAACCAAAGCAAATAACAATTAATTTTACGAAACCTTTATTGCAAAAATTTTATGCATTGCTCATAGTTGTGATATAAAGAATATAATAAAAAACTATGTAATCATTAATTGTAAGAGCATTGACTCAAACATGTGCAAATTGTTTTATTATTTCATCATACGATAATGATCTAGTTATATTATTTTCAGTTGACAGAATGATCAAAAAGTTCAATCGTTTCTCGAGTATAGCTCTTCTGTATCTATTTTTGAGATAAAAATATTATTGAGTTAAAAATAAAGAAAATATTTTTGAACTAAAAATATATCTATTTGACAAACGTCGTTTTAACCAGATTAAAATTTTTATTCCAGTTTTTGCGTGCTAACAAGTATATCTTGTTGTAATTTTAACAGTTGTTTAGTCATTTTGTAGCATTAATACACATCAAGGTTAATCTGTCCCTATTGAAAATCCCAAACATTAGAATATTATAATCAACATTATAATTAAGATTACAATCCAATTCCAAATAAAACTCCCGTCTTGACCCTAGCCTAAAATATTCGGGTATCCATGCACATTTAAATAGATAATACAATTGTAAATTATAATTATTGTTTAAATTTTTCAGATCACGGGTATAATATTATTATCCATTGGCGTTACGATACAGGGAGTTTATTACAATTATCAACACTTCTTGGATAATAAATTTTTATCAGCTCCTTCTCTGTTGATTGCAATTGGCACAATTATCTTTTTCATCGCCTTTTTCGGGTGTTGCGGCGCTGTACGCGAAAATTATTGTATGATAGTTACGGTAATTTATATTATTTTATATTATTTAATAAACTTTAATGCTTTACATAGTTTTTAAAATTTCAGACTACAGTTCAGAAATTGGAATGAACAGTTTCTTGATATAAATAAATATGAACCTCTATGTATACTTTTAACTTGTCGTAAACGTATCACGAATGTTTTATGTTTATTCTTTGATATCCTTTGTTACAGAATGTAGCGAACATTTTACGATCGAACATTTAATAATAGTATTGTCCTTATCTGTAAGAAATTCATTTAATTTCTTGATTTTAGTTTACGTCGTTGTTGGTCATCGTTTTTATTTTGGAACTCTCAGGTGGTATATCTGGATACGTTCTGAGAGCGAGAGCTTCATCAATTATTCAGGAGAAAATGAAAGAGTCAATACAACAGTATCAAAATAATTCAGAGATATCAACCGTTTGGGACAATCTACAGCGCGATGTAAAGTTCTTTTTTATTTTCTTTAAATTTTTATTCTTACAATTCTATTCTATTTCAAATTCTATTTTTCAAACAAGTTGGGTAATATCTAGAAATTTTTAATTTTTTTTAACGCTTTTCTAAACCCTTATTCATTTCTTGTGTCAATTTATAAAATGTTATGTTATTTTACAACACTCAAGTACAGGTAAAAAGGTGAGGGTCTGTGGTATATAACTTTTATCATCAAGAACATACTATTTTTGATATTGATAAAAAAATGCTGCCAGTTACAGATAATATTCGTTTTCAAAATACTTGACAAGCAGTACAAATTATCATGCATTACTTTTTAATAGCACGATGCATTACTTTTTTAAAAATCTGTACAAGCATCTATAATTTCAAATCATAATGTTAGATAAAATTAAAAAAGATAAGATCACAATATGAAATTGAACATCTATACGCAAGAATATAAATTTGAATAGGAATTTAATAGAAAAATTTTACGCAATTAAATATAGAAATTTAATCTGTCTGTTGCTAATGAAAAAATTTGCAAATTGAAATATTTCTCTTTTCATTATAATGCATCAATTTTATACCAGGGATAAATTTAAGATGGAAAAATGAGGGATAAATAAATGGGTTAATATTTGGAAATTTTATAAAAATTTAAATAACGAATATAGAATGATTCTTAAATGTATGCTCGTAATTAGTACATTCTGCAGCTCATAAACCTTCTAATGTTTATAATCTAATGTTTATAAAAAATATTCATTGAGTGAAAACTCAATTTATCAATTTTCATTTTTCATGCAATTTAAAACTTACTGTATATTTAGTTGAGGTGAATAATGTGATCTAACGATCTGGAAGAAAAAAGTCAAAATGGATGTGAAATCATTCGAGAAATGTTTGGTATTTTCGAGTGAGTGCAGAATTCAATTCTAAGATGTGCAGTAACATTAGGACACAAAACAAACACATTAAGCATTTTCTTCAATTATCTATAACTCGAAAATTAATTGTAAGATATGCAGGATACAGGATATATTTTTTACATATTTTAATACGCAGAGCTTCACTACTCAAAATATGAACATACATTTAAGAATATTATTAGTAATTTTCATTCAAATATTTCCTGAATATTAATAAATATTCATTTCACAAATATTCGTAAAATTTTAGTTCCATTGTTGTGGTACAACTAACGCGACCGATTGGGTAACTATTGGACATATGAAAGAGACAAATATTCCAGCCTCGTGCTGTATGGAAATTACAGCACCGAAAAATTGCACTATTACGTCCCCAACAGTGCAAAGCACAGGTTGCTATAATACGTTTGTTTCTTTTATTAAATCACATGCTGTACAACTTGGTGGTGTTGGACTTGGCATTGCTTTCGTTCAGGTAATCAATATATGTAAATGAATAGTAAAATGCAAAAAATCAGGAACAACAATTGGATTCAAACGAAATTCATATTATTCTTAAATAGAGTAGGTAATTATTTTCAAGTAATTTATTATTTTAGTTATTATTTGTTTCAGGCAATTGGAATCTGGTTCTCAGTTTTCTTAGCTCGATCGATTAGAAACAGTTATGAGACTGTATAACGTGCATTCTGCTATTTAAGAATACATACAGTGATAAAAATGAAAATTAGAAATTAATCCCAAACGGAACCATTATTATAATCATAGTTCCATTTAAGAATACATCCATAAAAAAATATTTTATATTTCCAAGACTTACTATTATATAATCAAAGAAAAGTGTTATTGTGCAATGCATAACGGGTTTTCTACTAATATTGAGATATTTAAATATTTTCTTTGTTATTAATGATAAAGGTTTATTTGAATGAATAATTAAGTAAAGAAAAATAAAAGAAGACCGGAAAATGTTTGCCTTTTATGTTACATCATATTCTCCTTTGGGAATCAGTCATTCATTTCTCAATATCGTTAAAAACAAAGAAGATATTTAAATATTTTAGTTTCAGCGACTCATTCTGTCTACCAGTGCATATATTACCAGTGAAATATAGTATGAAAGTTATGAGATTTCTATCAGATTAAATGTTATGTATTTGATTATATGTACTTACATAAAATAAAAAATATGTACATAAAATAAAAAACTACAGAGCCATTTTTGTTATGCGTATCAAACTTCCTTATATACATAATGTAAAATTTCTTTACATGTGTAATGATTGTATGTCGAGAAAGATAAAAATTACATTTTTAATTTAATTTAACTGATATTACAGGATAGGTTATAATTAAAAATAATAATACACAGAAATATTGAGTCAAGATTTTAATTTATTCAAATTGAAATTTTAAATAAAGTGATAAGAATGGTAATATAGTAACAATAATTTTGCTATTACAATTTTTTTGCTATAATACATTTTATTATACAATTATTACATAATTATTACAATAATTATTACATAATTTGTGCTTTACGGTGTTCTAACATTCCTTCTCTCTTTTTCTTACAATCAGTAGAATCTGACGTAACTCTGATTTAAATCTGATTCATGCATGAATCTTTCACTAGCATTTATCTCTGCATATCTCTGAATGTACAAAATTTGAAACTGAAATTTTAAAATTTGAATCAAAATTTCAAAAATGAGACATTTTCGAGAAAAATATTGAATATAAAAGTTTCAATAATTTTTCGACGCACATGATTTGATATCTTTCTATAAATACATACATACATGAGGTATTCGAGAAATTGTCGAGACCTTGAGAGTTGGAAATCCGAAGAAAAACATCGGATTGGGTGTGTCGGGATTTCCGTGAAAGGAAAACTTATTAGAAACTCATTCCACGAAATGCATTATTTCGAGAGGATCAAATTTTATAATTGTATGATTAATAATTTAAATAATAAGTGAATAAATATATTTTATGATCTAACTTTGAAAGTGACAGAAAAATCGAAAATTTGAAATCACGGTATTCATTAAAGCCTTGAAACAACAGTCAGAGCCCCGAGTTTTTTAAAATTACCGAAACTTTCGGAATACTCGTTCTGAATTCGAGGTAAGTACTGAGATCCATTGGAACTCTAGAATTTCGGGATTTTGCACACCCTTAATACATACCAAATTATATGAATGAATGCATTTGAAAACAGGAATCGAAAAATTTACGGAATTTTTTAATAGACAAACGAAATTATGTCGCGAGAAATGTCATCCTTGCGATGCAAGGGATAAACGTGGACTGTAGAACTTCTATAAAAAAAAGGTTCTTACATTATAAATTCTCTTAAGAATTAAAAGAAGTTTCTTAGTTTGAATAGAACATGAGCTTAAGTATAGAAATAGAGATTTTTCCACAATAGGCTCAAATAATTCATTTATCAATATTAAAAAACTTCTCGATACTATGATAAATATTGAATGGTATTCAATAAATACTATGACAACAATACTAAATAGATATTACAGTTAAATTCATATTCTAGATGTTTAATATTTGCATAGATAATTCACAGCTTACGGTTTGTTTGTGTTTGTTTGTGGACTGAACAGGAAACTAAGGACGTTACACAGATGTTATTTATGAAGTAGTAGTAGTGAGCATTTGCGTGTTGACTATCATTGATTTGTTGGTCTGCGTTACAATATAGTTTTTGAACTTTTATTAATAAATTATATTGTTAAATAAAACTGATATCTAATAATTTGGTACTTTTTTTTGTCTCGTAAAA